>NW_022900925.1:5589158-5633570 GCF_012274545.1 Fukomys damarensis
TCTGTTTTATGGATTCCATTTCTTTCCTCTGTTGGGCATTCATTGTTTCCATTTCTTTCTTATGCTGAGTCTTCATGGCTTCTATCATAGTCTTGAGCTCATCTATTTTTTTGTCAGTTTCTGCTCTAGAGTCTCGAATTATGACTTCCATTTTGCTCATCATCTCTTTGGTTAACTGGGAAATTATTTTTGATTTGAATTTTTCTAGAGCCTGATTGATCTGTTTTGTTACCTCCTGTGCTACTGTGTTACCTCCTGTGTTACTCCAGGGAGTCCTGTTGGTTCACTATCAGACTTTTCAGCCTCATTTGTCCTACTATTTGCCATTGGTGGACTGGAAATCTGTTTTTGTATCTTGCTTAAGTGTTTTCTCATTTTTATTTTTATTGTTGGGTTATCCTTCTTTAATTTCTGGGTATTACTTAAATCTTCCTAATATAGTTGCGTTTTAGCTTTTGAGTTTCTAATGACTCATAGACATCCTCATTTTCATGATATCAGAGAAAACAACTCTTTAAATCAATCACAACCCTTTATCCCAATTGATACATTCAGCACCCCAATAGGATCAGGCACAGCTTCCAAACTGACCACTTGTAGTAGTCATTAATGTATCACCTTTAACTCATGTGAATTAAATTAATTTCAAGAAGCAGCCCATAGTATGTTTGCAGTGAATATGCTTTTCAATACAGCATCTTTACCATTTAGGATGGGGGGTTAGACTTAGAATGAGAGGATTAGATAAGTGAAAGAATTAGAGCAGGTATGAAGTGAATCCAGAGGTTGTAGAATTACCTTACTATCTTTACAAAGCTATTAACTTCAGGGGGGATAGAGAGAGTGCAGGAATAAGGACAAGAATATATCCCCTTAACAATAACAGGTGCTTGCCTTCCCTTGAAGGTACAGAGCCATGAGTGAGGTAAAATGACTGGAGAAAAGAACATAAAGAGAAATCCCTCCTAAAAACAAAAAATAATAAAAGAAGAAGTCTGAGTTAGGGCAGGAGCCAGAATAAGAAGGGAGATGAGGGACAATATGGTGGAGCAAGAGACTGAGTTGGAGAGAGATGACAGAAAAAGGAAAGAAATTTTAGGGTGGAATGAGGAAAAGAAAAAAGAGAGAAAGAGAAAAAAAAAGAATTTGAAGGGCCTCTTTCAGACTGTCTCTGTTCTCATATTATACCACATGTACAGCCATATGCAGAACTGAATCCCCTGGTCTCAGCTAGCCAATGGCAGTTCCCCACGACTGAGACTGAACACAGTCTATAAGGCCTACCTTGAGTTTCCCTACCCTCAGGGTTGAACTCCACTCAGTTCTATTACAGGTTTCGCCTGCCCTTTCTTTAAAGATGTTCAAAGTTGGGAGCTCAGAAAACTACCCTTCATGAGAACCTATGCCTCTGCAGAATTGGTCTAAGGACTGGCCCAATCAGGAGGTTTGAGAACGGGCGGGGGGTGTCATGGGGGTGTTTCAAGGGCGCCCACATGGCTACCTTCCTTACTGGGTCTGTTGTCATGCAGTCCGGGAGGTCGCGCACCTGCCGGGTGATCTCAGGCAGGCAGGCAGCTGAAGAGCATAATTATTCTTATTGCTGGATCTTGTTAATACTGTGTGGGAATTTGAAGGCGATGTTCATAACGGAGATGGGTCTATAAGAATTTTTCTTGCAATGTCACTGGCTGGTTGTTTTCTGGTGTATACTTCCCCCATCGAATAAAATGAAAAATTGGAAATCTTCCGCTGGTCTCTGAAACTGTCTGTGTAAAGTTGATATTCTTTTCTCTTTATGCGGTGGCATTTTCTGGCAAGGTTACTTCTACTTTTGATTTTCTCTGTAGGAAGGTATTTAATGACATGATTCTTAAAGATAAATCTCTATCATATTTTCTAGAAGTCCTTGTCACTTATGGTAAGTTGTTCTTACAAGAAGTTTGGCTATTTTATCTAAGTTATGTTTACTAGAGAATGTATTTTTATCATTTTAATATTTTATCTTTTATATCTCAATCATTTTTGTGTCTATTAGATTTGTAATGATGGCCATTTTCTTCCTTATGTTGATACTTAAGTATTCTTTTTTACTTGATCAGTGGAGAGGATTACTGATTAATTAATCATTTCAAGGGACTAAACTTTGCGGTTGCTGATTTTCTCTATTCTTTAGTCTATCAATTTTGTCTCAGTTTTAGCATTTTCTTTCTTCTGATTATTTTCTGCTTAAATTTCTCTTCCTTCTTCAGTTTTAAATCATTCCACTTTTTAAATATGATTAAAAGTATGTTTCCTATATGTACTAATTTAGCAGTATTCTAAAAATACATTATGCTGTCCTTATCATTCATTCAAAATATTTTTTGGTGATTTTTTTTGTGACCCATGAACTTCTTTATAGTGTCTCTCTTGGGAAATGTCCCAACACGTGCTAAGAAGAATGTATGTTAGTTTGTTTCCTGGTTTATAAAAACACTGCACTCTGGGTAACTTATAAAGAATAGAAGCTTGTTTTTAGATTATCCTTCTGGAGGTTGAAGGTTCAATACCAGCACTTTGCTTATGATGTGGTGAGGGCCTTCTTTCTTCATCATGACATGGTGGATGGAATCCCATTCCAAAGCAACTCAAGCTCTGATCTCTTTCTCTTCTTATAAAGCCATTCATGCAATCATGGAGGTCCCACCTTGAACACCTCAGCTAATCCTAATTACTTCCCAAGGAACCCATCTCTAAACACTATTAAATATGAATATAGAAAATAAGTTTCCAACACATGAATTCTGAGAGACACACAAAAAAAATAGCAAATATTTAGTTGTTGGTACATTTTTATACGCAGCAGATAAATGAGTCTGGCAGTCATCCTTATTCTAATCTTCTTATATGTATTTTTTTTCCAGTACTGGACATTGAGTCTGGGGCCTTCACACTCAGCTACATCCAACTTTTTTTTTTAGTTGGGGTCTTGGTAAGTCACCAAGCTACCCAGGCTGGGCTTGAACTTGTGACTGTGATGCCTGAGCCTCCCAGAATGCTGAGATTATTGATATTTTTGTGTATTTATATTCTATAATTACTGAGCCAAGAATATTAATATCTCCAACTAAACTGTGGAGCTTTCTATTTCTGCTTTCAATTCTGTCAAGCTTGGCACTGTATTTTTTGTCATTATTGAGTTTATTGGTACTTTTTAAATATATAGTACAGTTACATTCATCAGTGGTGGCACCACATTTTTAGAGAAAGAATTTAAATTTATAAACATTTAGAATTTCAGTGGCTTCTCTGTGAATTGGTAGAGTTGTGTTACAAATAAAATTCAGACTCAAAAACAGTAGAACAATTTTAAGTTAGTAACATTTGGTCCTCACCAAGAAAGATAGAAAATCATTAAGGGAGTAAAGATAAGGTAATATATTTTGAAGTTGGATTGGTTCAGACTGACTTTGCTCACATAATTGAATATTCAATAGACCAGGAATGCTTAAGATTGGTTAAAAAAAGACTTAGAAAATAAGACTTAGTCTATTCCTTAAACAAAAGTATATAAAATCTGACTTATCTACCATTTATTATTCACTTTTATAACTCTAGAAAAATGTCATGCTTAATGCTTAATAGTGACCAACTTTATTTTTGCACTTAGGTCCTATTTCATGTAAAATCTTAATTCTCAAGCTTTCTTGTTCACATAAAGGGGCCAAAGTTTAAAAATCATTTTGTATTTCTTCATGAAAAGAAGCCATAAGTAATATTAATCCACTCTAAAACTTCAAATAATGGCAGATAACTAACAAGACATAATCTAGTCTTACCAAAATCTTCAGATTGATTATAGTCTGCTAGAATTTCCAAGAATCTGCTTAAAAGAGTGCACTTGATGGATTGTATTTTCATATATCTATTTTGATATATATGTAAAAATAAGAAATTTGAGGATATGAACACATCAAGTGCACCATAAGCTAACTAGAAAATATCAAGGTTCACATAGGCGGGAAGTGTGTCTTTATTAGGAGTTTTAATACAAAATGTTTTTAAAAAGTCAATAGTAATTTCAACATTGCTGCAGCCAAAGAAAGATGTCACTTTCAATTATGATAAGAATTCTTAAATACGTTGGGAAACAGCCTCATTTGTAAAGCATGCCAGTGTCACTGCTTTTCTGTCTTCTCTCTCTCTCTGAAAGTATGTTTGCAAACGGTTAACCTATGCCTCATTTGTAGTTTTGCTCAAGAAAGAGTAATATCAAGAAAGAAAGACAAAATCTCCATAGAGGGCTGGGGATTTGGCTCAGTGGTCCCAGCGCCTGCCTTGCAAGTACAAGGACCCGAGTTCGATCCCCGGTACAAAAAAACAAAAACAAAACAAAACAAAAAAAATCTCCATAGAAAGAGCCAAGAAAGGAAAAGGCTACAGTCATTGTCAGAAAGTGTGGCCAAGTGGGAAAGAAAGAGTGCAAGAAGTAAACTAAGAACATTCCATTCCTCTACCGTTCCCTAACCCCCGGAGATGGCAGAAATCACATTCAGAAAAAGTTCACACTCACACTAAAAGAAAATACAATACAAATACCAGAAAGCTGAGAAGCTCTTACAAACTAATTTGCAGAATGATAAGGAAAGTCAAGGATAAAAATCAGCACAAGCAGCAGAAGATAGCTGTCAAAGGTAGCGCCTCTCTCGGTGTGGCCTTAGCTTGCTAGTGATAAGTACTATGAGCAGGAGGCTGTGAAGCAATGGAGGAATGTTGGCTTGGATTCTGGTTTCCAGAGCAGTGAGCCAGGTGGATAGCCTTACCCATCACCACTGTGTGCTCACCACACAAGAGCAGAAACTGTGGATGCTTAAACTAAAGAGCAAGTCTCTTGGGTTGCTTAAACTAATATGAGTCCCTTGGGACTTCTATGACACCTAAGGACAAAAAGAAACTTCTACTCCTGGAAAACTTGCCACTGGTTCACCTCACCTTGTGGACTGTTACTCCCATTACGGAGGACACACTGCCACAGGACTACGTAGTAATAGTGTTTCCTTCTGACCAAAGTCTCCAGGTAAGCTGTGGGTAACAGGAGAGGTACAAATATGGGGGAATCATGAACGATCCATAACCACCAGCTCCGTGAAAAGGAGGTGGATGAGGAAATAATAACTTAAACATAAGAACTTTAAAATAGATAGTTTGATATCATCAGGTATAGACAAAAAATATAGCTATGGGCAGTGTAATAATGTTGTCATCAGTGATAGGAGACAGATACAATAATGGTCAGATAAGCTAATATCACTAAGTAGTGTGGCCATCTTAACTCATGTAAGTTCAATCCATGACATTTACACAATGATCAATTGATTTACAATACATTTCTCAGACAGCAGCCCATACTCTAAGCAGTGCATGATATGTTTCATTTGTTTAAAAAGCATACAAAGATCTTAAAATTTAAATGTTCATTACTTGGATATAAAAATTTGAAAGAGAGGCACAATGAATAAAGTTGAAAATGAAATGAAAGAATAAGCCTATATTTTTTTCTCCAAAATGTACAACAAATGAAAAATGTGAATGGAATAATAACAAAACAAGACATATGGGGGATAAAGCAATATAAACTAGTGCCTTACAGCGTATGTAGGCTGTGGATTTGAATGCCTAAGTAGACTTCCAGCTCTGTGTGATCTTAAACAGCTTACTAAATTTCTTATACCTCAGTTTTCTCATCATGGTGCCTACTCCACAGGGTTGTTGTGAATGTTAAATGAATTAATACAAATAAATCACGTGAAACAAGATTTGGCCCATAGCAAGTGAGTATGTGTTAGAAGAAAGTAAAGGTTTGGTGGGTCAAATAATCAAAGCAAACACAGAGAAGAAATTTTATTAAGTAAAAGATATCACAGACACTCAGTTTGAAATTTTCACTAAATGCCAAGCAAGTAAATAAAAATAGATCAAGCATGAAAAAATATCAGCACATCAAAGTTTAAAAAAAAACTTAAAAATTTAAAGACAAAGAAATTAACTATTTTCAAAATGTCCAAAATTGTACAGAATTCAGATTTGTCATTAAAACCTATAAATACAAGAAGAAAAATTCTACACACAGAGGAAAAATAAGTTTGAAGCTAGAATTTGCTACCAGACTGAACTGTTGTTTGATGTATGAGGACAAAATGAAGCTTTTAGATGTAAAAGCTCTTAGTGTTCGTAAGACTGCTCTGGTGTTATTACTGATTGACTCTAGTAAGAAAAATATTTTTAAAAATCAATTCAAGGGAAGGATGGTATTCAAAACAAAATAAAATCCTAAATATTAAAATAGTCAATACAACTTTATGGTAAATTTATTCAAGGACTGCTTAAAAACTAATAGCTACTTAAAAGACTTTTAATCATCAAAAAAAGTAAAAGTGTAGCTTTGAGGAGGGAAGGAAATCTGATTTTCACTATTACCATATTACCACATTCAAATTGCTAGTTTTCAACAGAAATTGTAAGGCACACAAAGAAACAGGGAAGTATAGCTTATTCAATAAAAAAATATAATATAACATAAGTAATCCCTGAGGAAGCCTAGACATTGGACCTACTCCATCACAACTTTAAAACAATCATCTCAGATGCTTTTCATTAGGTAAAGCAAAACATGAACAAAAACCTAAAGGAAATTAGAAAAATTAATATATGATAAAAATGAGATATTAATACAAAGGTAGAAATCAGAAGAGAATCAAACAAATTATGAAGCTTCCTATTAATATTCAGGTTTTTTGCTTGTTTGTTTTTTGTTGTTTTTTTGCAGAAACTGAAACACTGATTCTCAAATTACTCTGGAATTTCAAGGAACTCTGAATAGCCAAACCAGTCTTGACAAAGGAAAACAAAAGTACTAAGACTCCAATGTCTTGATTGCAAAACTAATTATAAAGCTACAATAATCAGAAGAATGTGGCACTAGCATAAAGCTGGATACATTGACCAATGAAATAGAGACATTGACAATTAGTAGTCAATAAAATGCCAAGACCATTCAAAAGGAAAAGAGAAACTCTTCCACAAATGAGGATGGGACAAGGATATCCTTGGGCAAAAGAATGAAGCTAGGCCTGTACTTTACAACAGATACAAAAATGAATATTCATCAATGAGCTAAATGTAACAAATAAAGCCATATAACTCTTAGGAGAAAACATAGGATTAAATCTGAATAACCTTGAATTTGGCAATGAATTGGTGCATATGATATTAAAAACAAAAGCAATGAAAGAAAAATAGACTAAACCATCATTAAAGTTTACCAAAATTAAAAATTTTGTGCTTCAAATGGTGTTATCAATAAAGTAAAAAAGTCAACCTACAGAACAGGTAAAATATATGACAACATTTGCAAATCATATCTGATAAAGTTGCAGTATCCAAAATTTATAAAGAACTCTCATAGCTCAACAACAGAAAGGCAGCCCAATGGGCAAAGAACTTAAGTAAACATTTCTATAAAGACATATAAATTACCCACAAGCAAATTTTTAAAAATTCCAGATCACTAGTCCTAAGAGAAATACAATTCAAATCTCAGTAAGACACTATTTTATATTCACTAGAATGGCTATAATAAAACAAAATTCAAGGAAAACTCACAAGTGTTGGTAAGGATATAGAAAAACTAGAACCCTCATGCACTGCTAGTAGAAATATAAAATGTGCAGTCACTGTGGAAAAAAGTTTGACAGGTCCTCAAAAGTTGCATATAGAATTACCACATGACTCAGCACTTCTACTCCTGGGAATGTATTCAAAAGAATCAAAAACAATACTCAAAACTTATGTGTGCATGGTTATATGAGCACTATTTATAACTGCCAGAAATGGAAACAGCCCATATCTCTATGACTTGGAAAATGGGTCAACAAATTGTGGTATATAATATAATGGAATACTATTCAGTTTTAAGGAGAGTAAGGTATATATTCATGTACACAATATGAAGGAGCTTTGCTAAGTGAAAGGAACCAGAAAAAAAGGCCATTCATTGTAGGATTCTATTTATATGGACTATTCAGAAGAAGTAAATCCATCAAAATAAAAAACCTAGTAATGGTTGCTAGGAGCTGTGGAGAAGAAGAATTGGGAAGAACTGCTTAATGGATACAATGAAAATGTATCGGAAGGAGACAGAGGCAGTGATTGTACAACACTGTGAATGTACTAAATGCCACTGACTTGTTTACTTTATAATGATGTTTCATGTCATGTGAATTTCACTTTAATAATTTAAAAATAGATTTTCAAGCTCTACAGATGTAGGAAAATGTGCTTAAAACCACAGCTTCTACCTGCTTTTTCTGTTCTATAAGGGAAGACAAATGAAACTAAAATGCTGTATAGAACATTAAACTGTCCTTTTCAAATTAAAGAAAAAAGAAGGGAAGGGACGTAGGGAAGGAAAACAGAATAGAGGGGAAGAGGCAAGGAGAGAAGGAGAAAAGGAGAGGCGGTAGCAAACATCAATGTACTTTCATTTCAAGGTCATGTAGGTTAGACAAATATTCTATCTTAAATAAAATTGAACCTTCCATATTGATTATCCAAAAATAGAAAATGTTACCTACATAACTAGGGTGACTTAGCCAAGTAGAACTAATCACTAGTTATATTGTGCAAATACTAGTTCAAAACTTTCCCTGCGTTACATTCTTTCTAAAACAGCCAAAAGAGAGAGTCTGGAACCTCCACTGAAGTTAATTCCCAGTCTCATGACCTGGTCTTTTTCAGATGTTTAAACTATAAAAGTGAAAAGCTCACTGATTATTTGATATGTGTCTAGTTCTACCGATATACGATGCATCTATTTTTAAAAAGACTGGGGGAGTTTGCTGGGGGGCCCTTGATAGTTTGTAATAGAGAGCCAAAAGATTAAATATTTACCTTCTAAAAGGTTCTGACATTAGGTATTGGTTAAACAATGAGATTCTTGAACTGGCATGCTGTGACAAGGTCTTGCATTATGGAAAATCCATTCACTTCTACCTGGTGAAGTCTGCCAGGCCAGTGGTGCACCCGAATGAGGAGGTCCAGAGACCAGTTTCCAATAAACAGGGACTCTACAACAGAACACTGAGCAAACAACCATGAAAAGGAGCTTTGGGAGAGCGCCTGAAGCCAGTACCTTCCTACTGTGGGTTTAGACTAAAAGTTCACATAAATTCAGTATATTAGGTCTAAGGAGGACATTTATTAAAAGGAAGCTGCATACCCTCAAACAGAACCTATAGGGGCGAGGAAAAATGTGGCTTCTGATGGTGCCAATGGGACAAGGATTAAAATGAATATTTCATACTTTCTTCAAGCTTTGGAATAAAAGGTGAATGAAATCTCACCTACCCTTAAGAGTCAAATCTGAAAATAACACAGAAATAAAAAACTTATTGAAGTATTTTATCTCTAATCATAGGATCATCAAAACAGGAAAGCGGCTTAAAATTTTCTAATACACAGACATGGATTTACTTACAAAGGGAGCAAAGAGGACCCTTTCTCCCCGACCACTTATGTGCCATATCTGTAAAAACCTTCAGGTGAGCTTGAGTCTGCACTGAAAATGAGAAGTAAAAGTGCTTTCCGTACAAATAAAATTATTTTCCAGTGCATTTTTTTCATGCTATGCCTTATATTACCCTCATCAGGGCAATTTCACTGCCTAACTTTTTCTATATAAAATGGGACAGCTTTAAATGTAACTCAATAAATTTTGAGCACTGTGAGAAATACAAGGTCTTCTCCATCTGCAAGGTAAACATTCTAAGATCCCCCCTCCACCTTCAGTGGCCGTTGGAAAATGTGGTTAGTTTTAAGTCCTGTACATGCTATATTTTTCCCAATATATGCATACCTATTTTAAAGTTTAGTTATAAAGTAGGCAGAGTAGTAAATCAACAAAAATTAAAATGAAATACAACAATGATAATATCTTGTAATAAAAGCTATGTGAATGTGATCTCTTTCAAAATATAAAATGTTACATTTAATATTTTCAGGTATCTGTGATTTCAAGGCCGTGAAATAGCTGAAACCATGGAAAGCAATACCTCAAATTAGGAAGGGCTTCTGGCATGTGCTCTGTAATTTATTTCCATTTTTCTTTGAGGTGACCTTTTCTCTGTGATTTTTCATGGATTTCACACATATGATTGCTGGGTTGTAGAATGCGAATGTTAGCTTTAGGCATGGCAAATTATTTTCTAGAGTGGTTGTACCACATTACATTCCTATCAGGGACATGGGAACCTTTGCAGACTAATCATAGCTGTCAAATTTGGAGAGTCCTTCTTCTAGTATACCATAGCAGTTCAGAAAAGTATGGCAACAGTTTGACTTAGCCTGCTTGTCATGCCCTTATTTTCTTTATTGCACTAGAATCATTTTTATCTAGTAAGCATTTTCTGATTGAACTGGCAGTTTTCTCAAAGAATCTTTCCTTATTCCCTTCTTTAATGTCCCAAGTTATTAGCTCTCACAGCTTGTAAGATGCTCTCTGTGTGAGGTCCACTACCAACTGTACAGAACCATTCAATACCAGTGAACAGGACTGTGAGGTTAATTCGGTGGCTCCCAATGGTCTTGTCTCAATCCATGAATTACCTCTGGATATGCTTGTCAGTCCTCACAGCCTCTTTTTTCAAGGTCTGAAACTAAATGCATTTTTGGAAGCTCCCTATGGGCTTCCTAGTGCATTTTGTTGCCAATGCTACTTCTAGGGAAAGTTGGATAACTGGATTATAGAAATAGCATGATAACCTAGTTACACCATTCCATTATCACTCTGGCATATCTTTATGTCGCTTTTTTAAAAAATTATTTTAAAATCACTTAAAGTTCAGAGGTTGCTAAAATACTACATAGTCTGATAAGACCTTGACCCAGCTTCCCTCAGTGGTGACATCTTACGTGGTGACTGAAGGATAATCGCAAAAAGTGACATTGGTACAATATTATTTGCTAGAACTTATTCAGTTTGTTTCTATTTACATGAGTCCATCTGTGTGTGTGTGTGTGTGTGTGTATGTGTGAGCATGTGTGTGTGGTTCTGTGCAGTTTGACCCATATATACTTCTGTCAATCACTGTCATAATCAAGATATAAAACAAGTCAAAGGAATTCCACAAAGAAATTGCCTCTCTGTCCCTTTAAGTCACATTCATGCCCTACCCTGTCTCTGTTCCCTGGAAACCACAAATCCATTTTCCATTTTTACAGTCCTATCCTTCTGAGAATGTTATACATGGATTCATATAATATATAACCCTTTGAGATTGGCTTTTATCACTAAGTAGATGCTCTTGAGACCCATCTAAGTATTTCATACACTAATAGCTTCTTTCTTATTAAATTATATAAATGTAATGGACTTTATTTAACAACTCCTTTAGTGATGGATATTTGTGGTTCCGCTTTTTGGCTACTACAAATAAACCTGCTATGAACATTGTGTACAACTTGTATGAATGTAAGTTTTCATTTGTCTGGGATAAATGCCCATCAGTGTTCACTCTGGATTGTACAGTAAGAACATATTTATTGTGATTTTTAAAAATGACAAAATGTTTTCCATAGTGGTTGCACCATTTCCATATTCCCATCAGCACTGTGTGAGAAATTATTTCTCAACATCCTCACCAACATTTGGTATAATTGCTTGTGTATGTGTTATTTTTATACCTATTGTAATAGGTGTGTGAAGATATGTTCTCATGATTTTAATTTTAATTTCCCAAAGGCTAATGATGTTGAGCAATTTTTCACGTGCTTACTTCCCTTCTGTATCTCTCCTTTAATGAAAAGTCTACTTACGTTTGTATCAGTTTACTTGGGCTGCTATAACAAAGTACCAAAACCTGGGTAGCTTAAACAGAAGCTTATTGTCTCCCAGTTTTGGAGGCTAGAAGTTCAAGATCAAACCATCAGCATGTTTGCTTTTTTCTGAGACTTCTCGCCTTGGTTCATCATGGACCTCTTCTCACTGTGTCTTCATAATATATTTTTTCTATGTATTCCTTCATACTATCTTTCCTCTATACTTTGGTTGTTATTTGAGTCCTTTCTTATGAAATGTTGTTTTAGTTTGCATTTCTCTAATGGCCAGAGAATATGTTTTCATGTACTTATTGGCTATTCATACTTCTTGTTTTGAAAAGTGTCTATTCATTTTAATTGCTCATTTTTTGATAGACTCTTTTATGTTTGGTGGTCTGATATTGTTAGTTTTTATGTATTTCATGTATTACTCCTTTGTCCAATGAGTAGCTGGCAAATTTTACCAGTCCATAGGATGTGCTTCACTGTAATGCTTTTTTCTTTTGATGTGCAAAAGCTTTTTCATAATTGCTTTTGTTGATTCTTGGTATTATTCTTGTACAACTGGGGTTTTCTGTTCAGAAGGCCTTGTCTAGGTCTTTAAGAGTTTTACCAATTTTATCTTCTAGTCGATTCAGAGTTTCTGTCTTTGTAGCTAGGTTTTTGATCCATTTTATTTTGGTTTTTGCACAAGGTGAGAGATATGGGTCAAGATTCACTGTTCTGCACTTAACTAAACACTCTTCCTAATATTGCTTGTTGAAGAAGCTGTCTCTTCTCCATCATGTTTTTGGCCCCTTTGTCAAAAATCAGAAGCATGGGTTTATTGTTTCATCCACAGTTATATCTACTTAGTATACAGATCTATTTTTATGCCAGTACCTTTTTTGCCCAGAATTCTACAGTGTTGATGTAACTGGTAGTTGCAACACAGTGATGGACAACAATCCTAAGAAGTTGCGTGTGTTGAATAGGTGTATCAACACCAAAACATAACCAAAGCCAATGTCACACCACAGGGAAGCAAATACTAATTAAAGTGATCTCCACAGCAAAGACAGAGTCTTCTACCTTACTTGATCTTTAAACTCTCAGTGCAGAAATGGTAGAGACATGAAAAAAACAAGGCAACAAGATGCCTCCAGAAATTTGTAATTCCTCAAAAGCTGATCTCACTGGCACTGGAAGAAATTTAAAGGAAAGAATTAAAAAACCAAATGATAAAAATATTTGAATAGCTCAAAGAAGAAACACATATGCAAAATCTTCAGTGAGTTGATTGCATTAATTTTAAACACAGGAATATATCTTTAAAAACCCTACAATGTAGCCTTTTTTGCCCTTGTGTTTGATCTGATTCTTATAAAAAGCATCGCACTTTTAAATGAATTATGGTATATTTCTTTTCTTTTCTTTCTTTTAATTTTTTAAAGATGGTACCTTGCTAACTTGCTAAATTGTCCAGGCCCGGCTCAAACTTGCAATCCTCCTGCCTTAACTCATCAGAGTGCCAGGATTACAGATATGTGTTATAACTTCCCATTCTAGAGTATATTTCTGAGTCTGCTGTAATACCTTCCTTTTCTCATACTGATGACATTGGCATGTACAGATATCTTAGGCCACTCATGGGGTCCCTATTGATTGTCATATTTTCACATGTAAATATAATTGCAACACTCACATTGTCATTACCAAGAAACTGACTTTTATCTTAGTGCTTTTTTCTTGTTTTTGTTTTTTAAAGAAAATCCAGTTCTTGCACAATTTTCTGTGTTTTACAGATACTTTGTGCGCAAGCCTTCTGAAATTACATGAACATTAGCAGAGATGCCTATTCTGGGAATGAGCCAATTTTACATATTTTCTAAATATTGGACTCATTTAGCAGAAATTTACTTTATCTGTATACAGAAACCTTCTGTTTTTCTACCTGGAACTCCATCATAGCAAGAAGTATCTTGTAGGTTCCTTTTGGATGTGGCATCTTATTCACTTATATCTTGAATCTGCAACTGTAACCCAGGAATTGGTCTCTTTTAGAGAAGAAACTTCTACCCTTTTTTTTTTTTTTTGCCGTCAAAGAAATACAGATCCCCTCCCATCCTACTTAGAGCTGATCCATAGCTTTGCCTCTCTCTCACAGAGAACTTGACTGAGCACAACTCTTTTCTTGTGTCCTGGATCAAATTTCCTTCTTCCAATATGTGATCGATAGAGGATGCAATTATATCTGTACTTCCCTGCTCTAGGAATGGCAGAACATGGGCTAATCCCACTATTTAGGTGAAGCTTCAAGGATATAGACTTCTTTTACTGAGGTCTTTCGACAGTGAAGGACATCAATAGTCTCTCAAATGATCGAGGATATCTGATTCTGCTCTAGCATGGGGCTAAGGCTGAAGCTCCTTAGAGGCAGCTGCCTTGGCAATGACATCAGTGCACTGGGAATGGAGACTGGATTATACACAATAAATTAAAAGGAACCATAGCCTTGGGAATTTACACATGGAAAAATCATTTCAGCTTAAGGATATAAAGCAGCAAACTGTCATTCCAGAGGGGACAAGGAGCCATCAAATTACACAGAGCCAGTTTCCAATTGTAGCTCTAGTAGGATAAAAGAAACAATAAATTAATTGTAAATCCTAGTATCCCCCCCCCCGCCGTTTTAGTGGAGTTTTCAGGCAGACAGCATTGATAGAATACATAAGAGGGGATTTAGTAGAGTACGGGGCTATTAGAGTCATGAAGCTGTCTGCAAGATGGAGAACCAGAACAGTTGGCAGAGTGGCACAGTTCTTGTCTCTGGAAGCCAGAACCAAAGAAGCCAATGGAGTAGACCCCACTGAAGGGCCAAAGGCACAAGAGCCCCCACAGAGCTGCTGGTGTAAGTCCCAGCATTCAAGGGATGAAGAATCTGGTTGGAAGTGGGGCCAGCAATTCTCCTTTTGTCTTTTTGATTTTCATCAAGGGCCCCAGCTGACTGGATGGTGTTCGTCAACATTGAAGGTAGGTCTTCCCTGTTCAGTACACCAACTCACAGGCCAAGCTTCCCTGCAAACGCCCTCATAGACAGTTCCAGAGAACGACGCTTCACAAGTCACCTAGGGATGCTTCGATCTAATCGAGTTGACACCCAAAACTGACCCTCATCACCTCTAATTTAGAAATGGAAGTCACTCTTTTGGGCTGCAGTTCTTGAGCCATTCAAGCATGAAGCTGGAAACTTCACAAAAAAATCTTTCAGAACGCCTGCAATTCTTAAGTTTAAAATGAAATTATGCATGGATTAGGGGATAAGTGAATTACACAGGTACTGATTCATTCATAAAATATTACCTTAATATATTTTTAAAAGAGTCCCATAAATAATATTGATGTTAGGTAACTCAATATTATAAAACCTCTCAAGGCTCTTCAGTGCTCAGAATACAAGACCATGGCATTGTGAGGGCCAAACATCAATGTCACCTCAGAAGGCAATTCTAGATGAATTCTAATTACCAATGCTATCCCTATTAATAAATAAATTACTTATACAAATAAAATTAGTTAAGATAGTAATTTTTTTTTTGTTACTGGAGATCAAACTCAGGTCCTTGCGCTTGTGAGGCAGGCACCAGAACCACTAACCCTAAGTCCCCAGCCCAAGATAGTAATTCTTAAATAAAAATTAGTGGAGTAGCATAGTACGTTCATTCTGAATTAGTGTGAGAGATTTCTTCTAAATGACACATAAACTGCAGAATGTTCTGACATAGCTTTCAGATGATGATGCCTTCGTTTTCATGAAAAATAAAGCCAACTCAAACCATCTTCAGAAATAAAAATATTAAAATTCAGATAAAGAGATAAAAAATATAGATGATACAGGTTTGGCTATAGACATCTCATGTGCCTGGTACAGATTTCACTATTACTCAAAAAATTAAAGGAAGAGCTGTGAGAACTAGGACCTGAGACATTATAACCTTAACTAGCCAAAGAAGAGCGAGGTATTAGTCAAATACACTGATTCTGGAAGAAGGACGCCTGGTCCAGCTCCCGATCCTGTTTCTGTTAACTGTGAGAATTAGATTTTACTTAACCTATCTATGCCCAGTTTCTGGGATAACAGTATTTATCCCAAGGTTTACTAAGAGGATTAAATTGGTGCTTGACAAGGAATTATATTATTAATAGGATTTCTTCTGCTTTTCTGTGGAAGTTGATCTTCTGTCCTACAGAGAAACGTTCTCCACATGGCAGATATTTAATTAGCTTCATCTTAGAATTCCCAAAAAGGAAGAGCTTTCTTCATTCACAGTTTACGTGACACTTCAAGAGGAGCCAGATTGGCTTTGTTTTAATCCAGGGTTCACTTTTTGAGCCAAACATGATTCCTAGAAGGACAGAATACTGGACTAGATCATAAAGCAAAGATAAGGATAGACCCTGATATAAAGGATATAACTTCCCATTCAATACATGGGAAATTTTGCTGAACATGTGTCCTTAAGCCTCTCTTCAGGGATATGCATTCCACAAGATCAGGTGAAAATCACAGAATAATGGCTACTGTTGCTACCAAGAAATATATATATATTTATATATATATTGAGTACTTAACATTTTCCTTCCTTTCCTTTCTTTTTCTTTCATTCATTCATTCATTCATTCCTTTCCTTTTTACTTTCTTTCTTTACCCTTTTCTCTCTTTTTCTTTCTTTCCTTCCTTCTTTCTCATTCTTTCTTTCTTTCCTCCTCCTTTCTTTCTCTCCATGTGAGTGTCAGATAAGCTCTCTACCACCGAGCTATAGAAAGAGCCATATAATAACATGTTCGTCAGTTTTTGTTTTAATTGCCTGCCTTCTCTCGAGAATATAAGAGCTATAAACCAGAGACTGAGAATCTATGATCCCCAGTGTCCAAAAGGCTTCCATGGAGTCCAAGCTCAAAAAGATCTTTGTGGCATGAATGAGTGAATGAAGGAAGTTCCTCACAGTCCAGCAAGTGGTGGCATGGTCAGGCAAACTCACAAAGCTCTTTCACCCCCAGTCATGCTTTTAACTACCTATCAGGTACAAGTGAGAACACTGGATTTCTCAAAGGAATTTAAGTAGAGAGATGGTTTTATTTGTTTTCTATAGAAAGCCATTGTAAAAATACAACCATCTCACCTTGAAGAGCAAAACACTGAGTACATGAACAGCCATTATCATATCGACTTTGACCACACTCCTTTCTTTGCAAAGATAACTGGTATGAAGCAACAAAACACAGGACAAGGATGTTGAAATGGGAAATGGGGGAGGTGTGGTGGGTTGAAGAGTGTTCCTATAAACAGCTGAAAAATTCTTCAGCATAGACAGGAGTCTGCTGAGAGACTGGAGATATGCAGGACAAAGAACCCCAGAAGGCAAAGGAACTGGAAAGGAGGAGTGAGGAAGAGGGCAGAAGAGAAGGTCAGGTGTCTACTGGCCCTGAACTCTGACCTATTCAGTGTTCTCTTCACTGGAATGAGCCCAGCCTCGCCTGCAAGGCCCTCTGAGCTCTGAGCTCCTCCCGAGGCCCCAAAACGTGATGAAAGAACTTGATGATCTTGTCTGGCAGCACGTTTTGTGGATGGTTTAGCTGGAAGAAGGCATCTGTTTTATGCCAAGTAACACATTCTCTTGGCTTAAAGTAGCAGAGTGGGGTGAGGGCAAGGTAGTACATGGCCTCTCGGTAAACTTTCTGCGTGGATTAGGGCACTGGAAGGATATGAGAGAGCAGATGGTTCATTGGTTATAAAATGAGCAGGTTAACTGTGTGTGAAATACCCACTCTAACATTTATTTAAATGACTCACTCAAATCAAAAGAATACTGGACTCACCACCAAAGTTGTGATTAAGTTGAGCTGGTTTTTAAACTTCACTTGAGGAAAATATGCACATATGCATATACACATGCATTTTATTTAACAAATATGTAAATATAGATATTTCACTATAAGTTGAAATACCCAGGTGTCCTGTGAGGAAATGATTTCCAAGGTTATTAAATAATTGTCTGCTTCAATATAGTCAAACTACAGTATCTGAAAGAAAAATGCGTTAAGTATCTTTGAGTACCTTAGGGGTCCATAGCTCAACATAAAAGGAGTTATAATGGATTCACCATTCACCATATCTTTATTAGTGGGCAGTAGATTTTTTGAAAATGTATTTACTAATGATGTACAAATTAAAGGAGTTATATTTGATTTTGTTTTAGATCTGCTGAAATTCAGTGAAAAGATTCAGGTAGTGGCAGCCATTATAAAAAAGCAAAGTAGATAAAATGTAAAATTAAAAAATAGAAAAGTAAAATAGAGCTAGGGATGAAGATGAGCAAAAAGGAAGGTCTGTGGGACCCATAAGGCTGTAATGAATACTGAGTTTCATGAGAAGCCACTTGATAATTTTGAGCAGGAGAGTGACATCATTAAATTGATATTTAAATTCTGGATGCCATTGGACAATGATTACAGGAAGAAAAGGCAGAAGCAAGGTTGCAATTCAGATCTCAGAAAAGATGCAGGTGAGAAAATAGAGGCACATTTTCTATATAAAACTCATGAAAACTTGAGAAGATGTTGACCAAAGAACACGAAATCTCAATTTCAAGAGATCTATCATAGTACATGATAACTATCGTTAATAATGAAGTATTGTGTAATGAAATTTACAAGGAGACTAAATTTTTTTATCTAAATTTTTTTTATGATAACTATCGTTAATAATGAAGTATTGTGTAATGAAATTTACAAGGAGACTAAATTTTTTTGTTTAACCATACAAAATATATCTATGTAAGGTCATGAATATGTTAGCTTGATTATTAATGACCATTTAAAAATATAGACATAGATCAAAACATTGTACACTATAAATATATAAGATTTTATTTGTCTAATATATACATCAATGAAACCAAGGTAAGAAAGACAACTGACCTAAGCCTGCCTATAGATGATGGCAACAATGCCATAATCCAGGAAAAGGAAAGTGATAAAGCAGGAAGGGGAAATAGTTGAAGTCTGGCAACCTCTCCATTCAAATCTTGGAGTTTTCCCAGTGTAAATACAGGAGGAGTTTTGAAGGCACCTATGTTCTGTTTGCTCATGACTTGAGATGCTATTTGCACTGAAGGATGCAAGAATTCTATAGGTATTTCAAGATTTGTGGTTCTTTCCTGCTCTAATTCTTCCCTTTGAAGTTCCATGTTGCTTTAACACACAGCATCATTGTGCACAGAAGTAACCTATGGTTGTGTTTGTTTAATTCTGTTCATCTTCAGCTCTTTAACCCTCCTGTTACACAATACTTTTATATGGAATGTGAGTTTTAAGGAAAAAGAATTGTGTAGTCTATTGGGTGACCGAGTGAAGTCATTACATTACAATTCAAGTCACTGTTACATTTCAGTGTGCTATTATAATTTTCATACTAGCATACTACCAATAAATACATTTTTAAAAACCAACTACCCGTTAAATGATGGCATGATGTCCATAGAAGATGTCAGGAATACATTACACAAGTCTCTCAGTATCTGGACATTTTTCTCCTTTGTCAAGATGTGGGCAATTGCTCCAGCATGCAATTGCATTGTTTGGCTTATGGTAAGTTTTATCTATTTGGTAGTTACTTTGGTCTCACAAACCCTGGTTGCTGTTTGCAAGAAAGATGAACTTGTATTCACTCCTTTAATAATGAATATTTCGCTTTCCTAATGCCACATTTTTGTCCCACTGCTGTGCATAACTTTTTTGTTTAAAAGCCAAGCCAAATCATGTGGTCTTTTTGAAGATGTTTTAAAAGGCAATTAAGCTCAACATTTGTAGCACCAGCTAATATAGACAGCTAACTCAATTGAACTGTTGGCAATGTAGTAGTTTTGGTCAACCTTTCAATATGTATGCAGTGAGAACTGCTTCATGACTGTCTCCATCTGCCAGTCGTTGTATAATGCTCTCTACCGCAATGCACAGCACACCCCAATTTCAGAGATGTGAGAATATCTTAGTTTGAATCAAATACAGCACAAAGCAATTTCCCTTTATCTCTGGTTTCATTCTAAATGGCTTCATTTACCCATGGCCAACTGTGACCTGAAAATATTAAATGGAAAACTCCAGAAATACATAGGGAAACCAAATTCACCTAACTTATATCACAGTGTTCTGTTATAATTGTTCTACATTATTATTAGTTATTGTCTGTCTCTTACTATATTAGTCAGCTTTTAAATAAAATATGCCAATCAACTTTGGAGGTTTTGTGTATTTTTGGCTCTTAATTTTGGAAATTCTACTCTATGATTGGTTGGCCTTGTTGCTTTTGGGCCTGCGGCAAGGTCACATATCATGGCAGATGTGGAGTGGAACACAGCTTCTTATGGCTGAGGCTAAAAGATATAGTGTGAAGAAGAGGGGCTGTGATCTCACTCTCCCTTTTAAGGGCTCACCTCTGAGGACCAGAGGACTTCCCATTAGTTCTTTCCTTGAAAGTTCCCACCACCCCCAATAGTGCCAATCTGGAGATCAAGCTTTTAACATGTGGGCTGTTGAGGAACATTCCAGATCCAAACTATATTACTCATGTGCCTGATTTACAAATTAAACTTTATCATAGATATGTATGTACAGGGATAAATATAACATGTAGAGAGCCTAGTTCTATCTGATGTTTCAGGCATCCACCATGGGTCTTAGAAAATGTCCCTCTTAGATAAGGGTGGACTGCCATACATGATTGCTAATTATTCGCTGTGTTTTCCCTTCACTGAGATGTAAGCCCCATGAGGACATTATTACATTGATTTATCTCTGCATCTCGGCTCTTAGAAGAAAGCCTATCACAGCTTAGGTGCTCCATAAAAGTTTGCCAAATGGATGCGTGAGAGAACGAATGAGTGAGTCAATGAGTAAATACTGGGAACCAGGAAAATTTCAGTCCATGCCAGAAATTCTGAGGAATTGCTCTTACAAAGTTGATGAGTCTACAGAGAAACAGAAACTAACACGACACATAAAACCCTACCACATTTACGACAGAGAGGGGAAGGGACCACGGAAGCTTCATGGCTTGGAGGAGTGTGCTGGAAGTGAAGGGTGTCTGAGGGATGGCTAAGGGTAAGTTTGGGAGGTGCCACCAGTTCCTTGGCCTGGGAGGTGACCCAAGTGGTAAACTCATCATGCTACTCAGGTCTCCTTATTCTTGACCTCGGCTGATATACCAGGAAAAAGATCAGTGCGATGGCCACCTCCCAGTGACAAAGACTGAGCCTGGCAAAGAATGGGTTCTCTGTCCCAGGTACCTGCCAACCGCCGCAGTGAACACCACAGAACAGTTCTTAGGAGAGAAGTAATATTTCCCGAGTCGCTGCTTCCGGCTTGAGGCACCTCCTGTTCTTCAGGTTTCTAGGCCTTTTTTTTTTTTCCTATAAAGTCAAAACTCTTATAAAACCAAATCTTATTTGTCAAAAACCTAGTGTTTCTTTACTTCTTCTATGTGGACCAGAACTAGTTAATCTGCATTGGTATATATGATTATCAAAATCGAGTTAGTGAACCCATCTATCACTTCCCCTGTTACCTCTTATCGTTTGGTTTGTGGTGAAGATATTTAAGCAAATTTCAAGTATAGTCATCCCTCAGTGTCCAATGGGATTACTTCTAGGACTCCCTGAATATATCAAAATCCATGGATATTCAAGTATCTTATATAAAATTGTACAGCATGTGCATGTATCCTATCATCCTCTTCAATATACTTTAAATCCTCTATAGCTTAGTTGTAATAGCTAGTCCAATATAGATGTTAGGTAAGCAGACATTATACTTAATTGTTTAGCACGTAATAAGAAATAAGCTGTAGGTGTTCAATAAAGATACGATTTTTTTTCAGATATTCCCAAGAACAGTTGGTTGATTCTACGCAGGTAGAAACTTAGGCACAGAAAGCACACTGTGAACAATTCTGCATTGCTAACTGCAGTCATTATATTGTATGTGAGGACCTGGAACTTACTCACCTTATCATGGAAAGGGATACACTTTGACCAATACACCTTCCTTTTCTACACTCCTGTCCCTGGTAATTACCACTCTACTTTCTGTTTCTGAGTCCTCAGAATATTACAAATAGAACTGCCAAATAAATGACCCAGCAATTCCTCATCTGAATATGCCCAAAGAAAATAAAATCTGCACTATGCAGAGATATTTATACTTCCACGTTCACTGCAGCATTATTTATACTAGCCACGATGAGAAAACAGCCAAAGGGTTCTGATAGGATAGATGAATAGATAGATAGATAGATACCCATAAAACAGAGACAATTTGCCATTTGCAATAGCATGGATGACTCTTGAGGGCACTAAATGAAGTGTGTGTGTGTGTGTGTGTGTGTGAGAGAGAGAGAGAGAGAGAGAGAGAGAGAGGGAGAGAGAGAGAGAAGGGGGGAAGAGCATGATCTCTTTTATATGAGGAATCTAAAAACACTGCTATTCTTGATGGCTACCATTTGTATCTCAAGTATTTCTCATTTGAGCAATTCAACTTCATGGCCAAGACCACACACCAGAATTGCCTATTCTTGTAATATAACAAGGGAAACAGGGAATAGTGCACTGTCTTACCGTCCAGGAAAATCTGGAGAAGTTACTTTAAATGACTGTGCCCGCAATGCCTCATGTGTTAAAAGAGGAAAAGAAAAGTATTATTCCATCAAAATAACAGAAGATTAAATGGGTCTATATATAAAATGTGCAAACAATCGTGCCTAGCTAGCATCTCAACACTAGTTATTACTATGGGTGCTCTCTCTTTTCTGCCTAAATTAATATGCATTACTATAGTGTTAATAATACTAAGAAATCAAAATGACTTCTGCTGCTAAATAAGGTATATTCATAAGTTAGAATAGAATTCAATTATCAAAAATAATGTTTAAAACCAATATGGTGGCCCACTCCTGTAATTCCAGCACTTATGAGGCTGAGGCAGGAGGATCGCACTCGTTTGAGGCCAGCCCGGGCTATCCAGCAAGTTCAAGCCTAGTCTGAACTACATAAAGAGACCCTACTACCAAAAAAAAAAAAAAAAAAAAAAAAGAAAGAAAAGAAAAGACAAAGAAATAATGATCAATAGTTACAATAGTTACAAAAAATTAATATACTCTTAGAAAACAATTTGTTCATATACATGCCAAAAAGTGTCTTTTTTTTAGAATTATCATTGGAATCTCCAGTACTATTATTTATGTGTATAAATTGTATCTGTATTTATGTAGATACATATAAACACAAATATTAAATAACATGTTAATAATAATGAGTAATGAAAAGAAAATAATCAGAAAAATATACTTGTGCCATATAGTGCAGCCAATGGGTTATTACCCCTAATGTATAAATACTTCCTAAGTGTAAATACAAAAACACAACATCTCAAAACAAAATGACACAAGCTGGAGATTCACAAAAGAAACACAAATAGCTAATCATTAAATGGTAAAGAATTGAGATTTATCTGTCTCAAAGAATTACAAATTCAGGCAATTAAATACTCTTCTTCAAATTGCTACATGGCAATTTAAAAAGTTGATAGTCCAAGTGTTTGTTAATAACAAGGAGAAACAAACACAATCATGTGCTGCCTGTGAGACACTCATGCAATCCTTCTGGAGGACAGAGTAGAATACACTGGCAAAAATAATTAACAGTTTTCTGACATTTTCACTCAGTAATTTTTAATTCTAGAAATTTCAGTAAGAAAACATCAGCCATAAACAAACATATTTATCATAGAAACAAAATTTAGGAAATGTATTGGTTAAATTGCAGGTCATCCATAAAATAAAATATGTTTTCCATAGCATTCAAAGACTGGGGGGAATACTAAGGGGTAAAGTAGATAATAAAGTCAGATGAGGCAGCAACGTAATTTTTAAAAATTATTTTTAGTACTGTAGATTGAATAAAAGACCTTCACATTGAGCTATATCCTGAGCCATTTTATTTTTTTTTAAATTTTGAACCAGAATCTTGCCAAATCATAAAGTGGCCCAGGCTAGGCTCAAACTGTAACCCTCCTGCCTCAGCCTCCCAGAGTGCTGGAATTACAGGCATGTACCACTATGCCTGGCTAGCAGTGTCGTTTATATTCTCAGAATCATGTGTATAAACTAAAAGCAACTGGAGATGTAGTAATACAGTCTCCGGGCATAGTCAAATATAGTAATTTTATTTTATGTCATGAATATTTTTTATTTCCTATACTTGTTTCTTATATGTCTTTTTATCTCACAAGCAAGGTGTTAGTTTTCTTTCTTTATTGTTCAAAAATGAAAAAAATAACCATAAATATAGCATTTGACACAAATGTATTATCTGACAGTTCTCTAGAAGTCCTACATGAGTCTTACCAGGCCAAAGCCAAGTTATCAGAAAGGCTACATTCCTTTTCATATGCTTTAAGGAAGAACTGATATATTGCCTTTTCCAACTCCTGAAGATCACTCACATTTCTTGATTCATGGCCCCTTCCTCCAACTTCAAAGCCAACAACTAGGTTGAGTCCTTTTCACCGCACATCACTCTGATGCTCTCTTCTGTTTCTTTCTTCCATATACAGCCACATACAAACATTTATCATAGAAACACAATTTAGGAAATGTATTTGGTAAATTGCAGGTCATTCATGAAATAAAATGTATTTTCTATAGCACTCAAAGATTTGGGGTAACACAAGATGACTCTTTTCAATTATGTTGTGTCCACCCAAATACTCCAGGGTAAGCTCCCTATTGAAAGTCAGTTCACTCAAAACGACTCCACCTGCAGCTTTGACTCCCTTGGGTCATGTGATGTAACATACAGATAGTAAACATCAGGACATGGGCATCCTTGAGTGGAGTATTATTCTGCCACAACAAATGGTAAAACCAATACACATAACTTTATGTACATTTTGGCAAAAAAAAAGAAATAGTTTAAGTGTACATGAAGCGAGTTTAACAATAAAAATGACATTGTGTATGAAAAAAAAATCAAGAATCCACCCAGAATTACCATCAGAATGTATTTATTTTCTCATTTGTACCAGAAAACTCTTGTTGACTCCCTAGTAAATGTTGCTTTTGGGTAAACTCTGTCTCAGAGAAATAACTCTTCAGGAAATGATTGACAAAGCACTAAGAAGAGGCCATTGTTTATTTTTTAAAACCTCTATTCTTTTAAGCCTGGTTCATAATTTTATCAAACACTTTAATATAAAATATGATTGATGTGTATAAGATTCACTGATGAATCTTTCAGAAATTCATTTAATCAACTTAAAACAGAAGTCATGAACCTTTCTGGCATCCATAAGTACTTGTCAAATTTCAACTGCCATACCAGTAAAAAATGTACCAGGCTTCAGGGTGAAGCCTAGCAATTAAACGCTACTAAGTTTTGGTAAATATCACAAAGTTTTTAATGCAAGGAATAGGATCACTTGCTTTTAATAAGAGTCTGGCGAAAGTAGCTTTGATTTTTGAAGATCTTTGCCCAAGGGGTCTCTATTGTCCCAGAGCAAAAGACAGGAAACCATTTCTGTGATGTGGTATTTCTCAATTGCTTTCACTGTGTGGTGGCTACTGGTCAAGATCCCTGGGCAATTCCACTGGCCTCTTGGGTGCTGGAGACTGGGAGATAGCCTCGCAGAAGAAATCTCACCTCCCACATTCACACCTCACCTTCTTGACTTGGAAAACACCTCCCGTTAATGAGCAAATCTGGCATCTGTCAGCTTTTTGTAAGCAAGCATTTCACAAGGTTTACAGAAAAGTAAAGTAAACAGAGTTCTGAGTAACAAAAGAGTGGCGTTTATGCATTCTTTGATTCACTTTAAAGGATGGTATAAACTGACTTTTTAACCAAGCATTAGGCAAGATCTGGGTCCAAGCCATTCTATAATAAACAGTGACATGGCTATATTAAAATATTTACTTAGTGTGCTAAAGTGACTTATAGGAAGAGTGGCTACTACATAGAAGTCCTAAGTATTAAGGCGTCAGGTGCCACGGGCGGCATAAATATTGCATGTGCACTTGTTTATAGGAAAACCCCATCTGGATTCGGCTAAAACAGCAGGCACCCTGGTGACCCCAGTTTTGCTATTGGAAAATATAACACAAGTGTTCACTCATCTAGAATAACTACAGCGCTAAGTGCCAAATGACAGATGGGAGGGGATTGGCTTTTCTCAATAAAATCCAGGCACTCCATTGTGAAAGGTTTCATTGTAGGGGCTCCTCAGCATTTATAGGTTTTCAGAGCAGATGTGTGGCTAGACAAGGAGCTGGGTCAGACTGACCAAAGCCTGCCGAGTCAGGACAGTTGAGCCCATGACACACAAACTGAACAAGCCTGGGAAGACTTGGTTGGAACAGTCCACGCACAGTAGCCTCAGAAATCCCCTCCCATCCACTTCTCCCTTACCCGCCACTATGCTGAGTCACTATCAAACAGACAGGCTGGGGACCAAGCAAAAGTGGGCAGTACGTACCCGCACACTGCACTTGCACGTGTACTTCCAGATACAAACCGCTGAATGTGATTGGCAGATTTCTTTTCATTTATCCCACTCACTTAACAAAGACGATAGTGAGCTCCTACCACCGTGAATCGGACCTTTCCAGGCAGTCAGGATACAGCAATAAGCACCACTTCTCATCTCTATGGAGCTGATCATCTGGACAGATTCAATGTATGATTAAATAAATATTTAACACCCTTTCAAGAAGTGATAAGGAAAAAATTAAGCAGCATATAAGAATAAAGAATTACTAAGCATGCTCTTTTCGATAAGGTGGTCAAATAATCCAAAGCTCTTAGCTTCCAAGGTTTGGGAGTCAGGAAAATAAGTTTCGTCTAATTTACTGTCTTTGACATCATAACTCAAAAGTATAAACGACCCAATTGCTCCATGATGTGGAGCAAATAATTCTGAGCCAAAAGTTGCTTTCTACTATCCATAAAAAAGAAAATCAAGATTTTTTTAAAATTTTGATGGAAAATGTCTATGATTTCATATTTAGGGCAAAACATGAAAGAATGATGCTAGGTAAAACTTACGATGAGTGTTATCATTATGTATATCTAAACTGTACCAATAAATGTTTTGCTTCAAAAATAAATTAAAAAGGAAGGGAAAACTTTAAAAACAAAGAAATAAAAATAAAACTGATTCAGCGTTTAGTGAGTACCACTTTCTTCAGACTTTACATCTATTTTATCATTCACCCTTTGACATACCTATACGCATTTAATACCAAAAACGTTATTGAGGTAGCAGATCCTTATGATCTTCCTGTGCCTTACAAGTCACTAACTGAGAGAATCAGCAATGAACACACACCATCTCAAGCAATGCCTGTGTTCCTGACCACCTTCTTTGCAGGGCACTCTAAGCAGAACACTCTCAGTTTTGTTTTTTAAAAAAAAAAAAGTATTTGCACATTTAGAAAGAAAGTATCCCAGCTGGAAATAGGCCAAAACCTTAACAGTGACTGTCTCTGAATGGTGGAATTACAGATCATGTTTATTTTCTTCTTCAAATTAATGTCTATTTTTAAATCATCTGGCAATGGACCTTATTCAGCAACCAAGAAAAAAAAAATTAATGAAAAAGAGAAGCCATCTTCATACACAGATTTTTTACATTGAGGGGGAAAAACAATCATTCAAACGGCAAAGCTAAAAATGGAATTCCAAAGTGTTGCCTGGAAATTAGTGGGAGTTCAAAGGAGTTAAATAAAAGATGGAAAATTGGAGGTGTGCCATTACTAAATCTTTAAGCTCTTCCAAAAGGTTTCTGAGTGTGGTTGTTGGTTTCTATCTCTCAGCCCTCAGCTCCACGGAGGAGCACTCACACAATTACCGAGCACTTAGAAGCCATTCAGGACTGTAGCCTTATGAGTCTGCCTTGTTGCTGTTATTTTAATTTTAATGAGCTTGTTATTGGCCTAACAAATGAACTTACTATCCTCTGAGCCCTCCCCACCACCACCACTTTTATTATCATTATTTTTTAAATCAGGCAACACTTTGTTGAACAAACCTGACCCTGAAAAATGTTTGCTGGCACACTGTCCAAGAAGTCCAGCAGAAGCTTGTGTGATTATCTTGATGAGTGAGCACAGTTTAGTCTAGTCTCTTTTTTGTTGAATAACATTATGGCCCATAGTCCCCCAACAAATAAGAGCATGAGTCTTACCTTTACCATGAACCACTGTGGCCCAAAGAGGTCATACAAGATGACATCACACACTGCAGCAAAGCCACTGTAAGTCATGCACATATTTGTCATCCTCATTATCACACCTCAGTGTGCCAGGGGTCCCTCTGCAGCACACCGCAGGATGTCCCAATCCTGTGTTCAGTTCCAGGCAAGCAACTTCCAACTCTTACATTCAGAACTTTTAAAGATGCTCTGGAAAGTGCTAGTTCTTTAAAACTTGGAGTAATTAATTCCTATGGCCTCCTTTATGACCCAAATTTGTCTTTCAGTTTCCTCATTTTTTTAAACCCAAGAAAACAATTCCTGGAGGAAAAACAATGGATAATGCAAGACGTTCAGGAATTAGTCATCTAGAATTCAGCTGTGTCATTTACTAGACAAAACTTTTAACAAGTGTTTTAACTGCTCTGAGTGTTATTTTTCTAGGAATCAGAGTGCTGGCAGTAAGAGTCAAAAGATAACATACATAAAATCCTAGTGTGATACCTGGCACATAGTATATGTTTAACAAATATATTCTCTCTTACCCTTTTCATTGCCCTCAGAAATATGTCTGCCCCGAAGCAAGCTCCTTGGGGCTTGAGTACAGTAAGCTTCAGACTGGGCTCTTTGTTTTCACTTAGGTTCTTGGAGATGAAAAAAAATTCTATGTTTAGAGGAAGAAGAAAGCAGAATTTAAGCTAACTGTTCCTGTAGCTTCTCTGTATTTGCTTGCTGTATCCTGCCTTAATAGACTAGATTAGAAGCCACCCAAGACAGTATAGACTGGACGATGTTGAGAAAAGCAACAACCCCAACTTCTCAGTGGTCAAAGCAAGAATAACTTAAAACCTTCTGCTCTGCAAAAGATACGGTCATGTGAATGAAAAGACAAGCCACAGAATGGGAGAAAATATTTGCAAAACACACATCGATAAAGGATTTGTATACAAAAATATACAAAAAGTCCTTGCAACTTGCCACAATAAGGAAACAAATAGTTTGAATGAAAAAAAAATGGGAAAGATCTGAACAAACACTGAATAGAGGGAGGATCAGAGAATAGACAATGACTATGCATTTGAAGATAGTCCACATCAATGTCATTAGGGTACTACAAATTAAAGCAACAATAAGATACCACGACACACTTAGTAGAATGGTCAAGATCCAAAATAATGATTGCACCAAATGCTGATAAAGATGTGGAGCAACAAAAATTCCCTCCTTCATTGTTAGCATGAATGCAAGATGGTGTAACTACTTTGAAAGATAGCTTTGTAGTTTCTTATAAAACTAAACACGGTATATGATCCAGCAGTTATACTCTTTGTTATTTAAAATAGGACTTCAGAATTTATGTCCACACAAAAGCCCTCACATGATATTTATAACTGCTTTCATTATAATTTTCAGAACAAGGAAACAGGCAAGATGTCCTTTAGTTAAATGAATTAATAAACTTCAGTACATACAGCTAACAGTGCTAAAAAGAACTATGCTATCCACTATAAAAAGACATGAAAGATGTTAAATTCATATTATTAAGTGAAAAAAAAGCCACTCTTAAAAGGCTACTTACCTTAAAATTCCAACACTATAATAGTTTGGAACAGACAAAACTATGGAGATAATAAGTCAGTGATTATCAAAGGTTGAAGCAGCAAAAAAGAATGAGAACAGACAGAGCATAGAGGAATTTTAGGGTGGAAAAATAAGCTGTATAATACTATTGTGATGGACACACATAGTAATACATTTGCCAAACCCATAGAATGTACACCTTCAAGAGTGAATTCTGGGCCAGGGATTTAGCTCTGTGGTTCTGCCACCTGCCTTATAAGCACAAGGTCCAGAGTTCAATCCCCGGTACCACCCCCCGCAAAGTGTGACTCTCAATGTGAACTATGGACTCTGAGGGATAAGGATGTGTCTGTACAAGTTCATCAATTGTAACAAGTGTACCAGTCTGGCAGGGGATGTCAGTAATGGAGAGAGCTATGTATGTGTGGAGGAAGCAAGTATAAGGTAAAAATCTCTTTGCTTTCCCCTCACTTTTGCTGCAACCTAAAACTGTTCTAAAAAATAAAATCTACTTTTTAAAAAAAACCTAGTTATTCTTAGAGGTCAAGTGACTTGACTAAGACCATACAAAAGAGTGCCTTGCATATAGAAGATAACAAATGTTTGTTGATGAACGAGTGAAGCCTTGTATGAGTTAATGAAAAAGTGAAATGATGAAGGCCAGGTTGCAAATACAGGTGACCTGGTTGTTGATTCAAAGATCTCTCTGTTTACATCATGCCTCCTCCCAGTTCCCTCCCCACCTTTGGCCCCCAGTTAGGCCACTAGCAATTATCTTCTATTCCCAAGAAAAAGTTTCTGGATATTAGTATTCTGCATCAATAAGATAATTTGGATTTCTGAGTTCTAGAAACAAGAAGTAGCAAGCAATCATCACTGTATGAACACAAACACTCACAGGCATGCACACACACACACACACACTTAAGAGTACATACAAAACCCACCCAACTTAGAGTAGTAACTGCGTCATGTAGTTGAGGAAATAATGATTTAGACCAAAAGCCTATTACCAAGAGCAAAGGTACAACAGGAGTACTCAAGTTCGCAGATTGTTCCTACTCTGAATTGCGCTCTGCTTTGGCAGTGACTCCATGCTTTCAGAGATCTAACTGTCCTAAACAGACACTTGTTGCCTCTGGGGTTCATCTGGGAACCCAGAACACTGGAGAACAGAGAGGGGGAGGGAGGGAAGAGGAAGGAGGAAGGGAGGGAGGAGCAGAGAGAGCTCTAACGGAGCAAAGAGAATGAAAAATTCCTCATCTATGAGAATCAAAACTGCTCATGAGCCAAACACATCTGCTGAATGTTGAAAGTGACAAAAGGCAGCTCAGAGAGAGAATGCATTGAATCATTAAAAAGATTCCAAAGAAACTTAACAAGTACATCTAGACACTGCTCAAGTATGTACTCTGATGGCTCATGGAAATATCCTGGGGATGTGATTCAAGTGGCTTGGAAAGTGCAGCCTTCTCAGTGGGATGACTCACCACAGAGGAACCTGAAGGAAGGCAAGGTGCCACAGCTGTAATTGGGAGTTTGTCGGGATCAAATAGAATCCTTTATCTTGAGCTTACATGAAGGTATCAAGGTATGTGGGGATCAATGGAAGAAATGAAACTGAATTATCTCCTTTACATTTTTTATTATTTATTGTAGTAGTAGTAGTAGTAGTAGTAGTAGTGTGTGTGTGTGTGTGTGTGGTGCTCAGATGGAAATCATGGTCTCATATGCTAGACAACCAGTCCACCATCAAGCTATACCCTCAGACTTTTATGTATTTTTCATGAATATTATAGTTGTGTTTCAACATTACGAAAATACAAAGTAGTACATAGTAGAAAGCCTCTCACAGTGAAAAATGTGCCCAACTCCACACCCAGTCTTCCAATTCTCTTCCTGGAAACAATGATCAATTCCTACTGTGTGCTTTTATACATGTTTTTATGCATTGAAAGTAAATAAATAATATTTTAAACTTTTTCCTAGTAATTCAAATACTGATGTATGATCCAAACTATTCTACAGCTTGCCTTTTTTACTTAAAAAAAAAGACTGGGATCAAATCTTAAAATTGAGCACATAAAAACTAATGAAATACCTCTATCTCAAGTGACTGTGATGTAAGTACAAAAAAAAAAGTAACTCGAGTAAATTTTAAGCCCAATATATTCTGACTCTGCATCCTTAGTGGAATATGTTTTAATGGTAAAAGAAATTATAATGAAACCTGAATTTTACTTAATGTGCTGTTTAGTAATGATATGAATGAAGGTAGTTATTCTGAAACTTTTAAATGAATTATAAAACAGCAAAAAATTAAGCAAATTGGGTAATAAGGAAATGGGGTTTCTTATGTGACAGGCACGAGGTAAAATATGAGGAGTATAAGAAAGAACTTTGCGTTACTGTGTTAGAATGAGGACTATCGAGAAAACTAGCTCTGTGTACTTAAGGGATTCAGAACTGAGGTAACCCCAGAAAAAATTAGCACAACTTGTGCAAGGCACAATCTTGGTGTCTCTCATCCTTAACAGAATTCAGAAAATTTTGGGGAAAAAGTTGCTTCCATTTCAAAGGAAAAGGAGGTCCCTAAGTGGTTCTGGGTCGCTATGTACCACAAGTCAGGGAGACATCAAAAAACTAATCCAACATATCAGGGTGCACAAAAGCCATCTTGAAGGGACTTCCAATGGTTAAAACTTAAAGTAATTAGAGAAACCAAAAGAAAAAAAAATAGATAGTGGATATTGAATTTTTAAAAACTCAGTTAGTGCATTGTATAGTCAAAAAAGGGCAAAGAGAAAGGGACATTTCTTTCAAATGAATACCAGATGATAAAATTAGATCAGATTTAGAGAATGACTGCTTTGACACCTACATTGTACTAATCGAGCAAGAATCAATAGAGACAAGAGCCAGGAAAGTCTTGGGGCTAGTCCAAATTTCAGATTTTATAATTCCTGTAAGCCAGTTTTGACAGATGCCCAGGAAGTACTAATCAAACTCCACTGAGTAAATTGTTAGCATAATCACGTGTTCTCAAAGTACCACATCTCAGATGTTGTCTTAGTTTACTACAACTATCATAGAAAAAAAACAAAAAAACAAAAAACACCACCAACTGACTGACTTAAACAAACAAAAAAAAAAAGTATTTTCTCACCACTCTGGAGGAGGGAAGTCCAAGATCAAGGTGCCAGTAGGGCAGGTTTCTTCTGAGGTCTCTCCTTGGATTGTAGATGGCGAGCTTCTCCCTGCCTCTACACATGGTCGTCCCTCTTGCACACAGATTCCTATGTCTCTGTGCACCCAAACTTCTTATTTTTACAAGGACACAAATCAGATTGGATCGAAGCCCATCAGTGAACCTCATTTAACTTTAATTACATTTTTAAGGCCCTATTTCCAAATATAGTTGTACTCTGAGGTACTGAAATTAGAGCTCAGCGTATAAATTTGGGGGATGCGATTCATCCCATAACAGGTATCTTCTCAAATACCAAGAGAACAACAACAGAAAAGTCTGGTGAACACCACCCTAATCAAACAAGCAAATTTAGCCGGAGCATCTCCACGTAGTTTTGACAAAAGTGTCACCTGAATCTAATTGTGAAGAAACAATCAGATAAATGCAGATTCTAAAACTTTCTACAAGGCAATTAACTGATACTCTTGCGAAAGATCACTCTATATATCTTCCTGAAAGAGTTAAAGACAACAACATATTACAGTGATACATGCATACCCATATTTGTAGCAACACAATTCACAACAGTTAAATATTAGAAGCAGCCTATATTTCCATCAACAGATGAATGGGAAAAAATGTGGCATTTCTTCCCAATGAAGTACTTCTCTGCTATAAAGAAAAATAAATTTGTGTCACTTATAGGAAAATGAATGTACCTTGAAACTATATTAAGTGAAATAAATCACATGCACAATCTTAAAGATTGCATGGTTTCTCTTATACGAGAAACCCAGAGTATAAGTAAATTAAAGAGCAAAATAAAAGATAAAAAGAAAACAGGGAAATAGATCTTTTGCAAGTAGAAAAGGGACTAAGAGAGGGATATTGGGGGAGGGAGGAATGATAGGTTAAAAAGAATGAAGATGAGCTATGTACATGTACCAACTCCCCATAATGAATGTAATCATTACATATCACAAACATGTACTAATACAAAAGAGGAAAGGTCAAATGGATTAAACTAGATATACTGAGGCTAAAGAGATATGATAATCATTTATAAACCCCGGACTCTGAGGAAAAATTGTCAGGATGAACACTTTTATGACAAGTAGGAAAACTTAAACTGTATTAGAAGATGTAATAGTTTCAGTGCTGAATTTCTTCAGTGTTTAGTGTTATGGTTTTGGATTTAGGAATGATGTTTTAATGTCTTCGGTTTATTTTCAAATGTTTCCACAAAATATGCCCATAAGTAACATTGTGAGTCGTGGTGGAAAGTACGTGATATATTCATGATACTATTCTCATAACTTTTTATTTGAATTTTTAAGTATAAAGTTAAGAGAGAAAGACGAAAGAGTGATACAAAGAAGGAAAGAAGAGTTGAAGAGACAGGAGAGCAGGAAGGAAGGGAGGAGAGGGAGAAGAAAAAATATTAGGACTTTTGGAGATAGCTCTCAATCAGACATAAGGCATATGCTGGCTTCCTTTTGTACCTGCATATGTAGTTTTACAGTATGTGAATTACATGGATGTAGCATTTCAAAACCGGTTCTCTATTGTTAAATACGGTCAGCCTCTGATATTCACGAGGGATCGCCCCTAGCACTACATGGATATCAAAATCAGTGCATGCTCAACTCCCTTGCAAAATAGTACAGTGTTTGCACATAAGCTTCAAATATCCTCCAGTATACTTTAAATCATCTCTAGGGTGCATACAATACCTAATACAATGCAAATGCCATCACATAGTTGCTATACAACACTGTATGACAATACAGCTTAGGGAATGAGGACCAGAAGAAGGTCTGTACCTGCCCTGTAGAGACACAATTGCCTGTGTATTTTTCATCTGCAGTTGGCTGAATCTGTGGATGTAGAACTTGTGGTCACAGAATCCATGGACATGGACAGTTAACTATGTTACATTGTATTTAATCTTTTTGTATCGCATACAATGATGTAAAATCATCTTGCCTGTATATATTTTGGACATATACAAATGTATCTGTAAGATAAACTCCCCAAAGTGGAATTGTTTCTTTGTTTTGGTTTTGGTACGGGGATCGAACTCGGGTCCTTGAGCTTGTGAGGCAGGCAGCGGAACCACTGAGCTAAATCCCCAGCTCACAGGGGGAATTGTTAAAGTTCTTTCTTGATAACTAAGTGGACACTAAATTTCTAGACAATGGTTATTTTTTCAGTTCACTGAATCAATGTAAAACAAGTTAATTAAACTCATACCACCTTACTTTGCTTTGAAGAGCTGATTTCTTTACCTTAATTATTTAACTCAAGGCTCCAGTTAGTCAACTTTAAATACAAAGCATCTAGCATAGTGTGTTACACAAAATGGAGCTGGGCATTCATCAAATGCATTGGAGTGAATGAGTGAATGAATGAATGAAAGCTTCTGGACACCAACAACATTAACTGTGGAACTATAAAATAAACACATCCTCCCCGCATTCCACAGAGGCAGTGAGAACCTTAATGGCATCTCACTATAACACGCTCACAAATTAGCTAGTGAGGCACATCTCCCGTGGATCTCATCCAATTCACCAAAATGACTTCTTCATAATGGACTCGCAAGACAGAATTATAGTGCAGCAGTCGGGAATTTAAAGTTTATAAAACACTGAATTCTCTAGCTCCCTGCCTCCTCTGGGCTGCCTCTGTTTTTCTCCTTGCTGGACTCTAATTCCTCTATCACTTAGCTCCATATCAGGACTATTTAATGGCAAATTAAATGGGAATGGCAAATTTAGGTCTCAGTATAGCCTGAGCCCATTGGTTGTGGACTATTAAGAGACCTGAGGCAATTCACTTGTCTCTCAAAATTTCCATTTTATCACCTGTAAGAGGGGGGCTAAAACATTAACATTTCTTCTCATATTCTGTATCTCTTTGGAGAATTCATGCTTTTGTTCATACCACGAATGGTATAATAACCACATAGAAAAAAGCAATAAAACCAATATTACAATATCTATAGCCACAGTGTAATAGAACATCACACACATCAGAGGAAGAAGGTTTTCTTAAATTCCCAGATGAACTTCTTCGTCTGGATTTGGCCCTCTGCTTCTGCTAGAAAATTTGGTAGCATACGAGTCAAGTATAAGCCAGCTCTTCAATTTAGAGGTCCATTGTAGTTTGTCCATTCATGCCAAAAGCATGTATAAACCATTGTTTGTTGAGGTTTTGCTGTCTACAAGTGCTCCAAGTGTACTAGCAACAGACTAGAAAAACTAGAAAGAATTTTGAATCTCATCTCCAGTCCTGTGTGATCTTCTGAGTGAGTCATCTGAGAAGTAAAACATAACAGCGCCTCACCTAACCAAACTTCAAACTTCATTCCCTTATTGGGACCTATAAATTCTTTGTCAGGTTTGCTTAACAGTCAAGTTGTCCTTTCAGGCCAAGATCATTTGTCTTAAGGAATAGCATACTATGCTTTACATATTTAAAAGAAGAGTTTAAAAAATAATTTCTAAAGTGGGAGAACCAAAATGATAAGGAAGTTGGGAAAATCTCTCTTTCCTGGAATATTTCAAGGTATTAGCGTGCTTAACACAGAAAAGAGAAATTGTGGAAGGAGCATTATAGTTGTTTACAAATATGTAAGAGACAAGTTGAAATACTTGAGACTGTTCTCTGTGGATCTGAAAAGCAAAATTCAGGATGAAATGTTCAGAGAGGCAGGTAGATCTTGTTTAAGATTTAAGGATTTTCCTGTAAGATCTCTGACAATGAAGTAAACTTATTGTGACTTGTTGAATTCCAAAGAATGTGAGAAATTCAAGAAAATGTTTGATGATGATTATCTGAGATGGTGATAAATAAGAGTTTGAAGCCAGTAAACTCTTAGAGTTGGTTTAGGTCCAAGCCCCTACAATAGAAGCAAGTAATTTTTGATAAACATGCATGAAGTAGTAATCAGATAAATAAGGTTTATATTCATAAAAGAGAAAAAAATCAAGTAGATTTCATTTTAAGTATTGCAGATTAAGAAAACTGGATTGTGGTAACCCGTGAGGTAAATTAACAATGATAAAATGAGGATTACAAACTTCATGGTCATGCAAAAACATTTTATAAAAACGAAGTATGAAGGAGCATCAAAGATTATAAAAACCTAAAGTCTGCAAAAAATGTAAACTTTGAACAGGAAACTACAAAGTTAAGATTAACTGAAAACTAAAGAGTATTTTTCCATGAATTAAACATATAAACTTTAAGAGACTAAAGGTATAGGTCAGTGATAGAGTATGTGGTTAGCACTGCAGGAGGCTCTGGGTATAATCCCCAAAATAAAACAAAACAACAATAACAACAACAAAATTACTATAAAAGACTTTAAAACATTTGAAAATCACCAAATGGCTTGAACAAAACTAAAATAAAAATATTAATGGAATAAAACAGTTAAAAGAAATAAAAAACATACGTATTAGATAGAAAAAAATAAAACTGACTTTGTTTACTCATGATGTAATTGTCTACATAGAAAACCCAGAAGAGCTGACAAAAGTAGAGAAAAAGAGACACAAAAGAACAGCATGATAAACAGAAAATAACTAACAAAATGGCAATTGTGAATCCTCCTACATTAATAATTACTTTACATATAAATGGATTAAACTTTCCCAATCAAAAGACACAGAGTGGCTGAACAGATAAGAAGATGACAAAATAGGATCTGTCTGTACAATTTCTACAAGGAACTCACTTGATACTTAAGAACGAGCATGGGGTGAAATTGAAGGGATGCAAAACTTTCAAAAACAAATGGAAACTGAAGTAGAACAGTTGTGGCTACGATGATGTCGAGCCAAACAGGCCATAAGTCAGAAACTGTGACAAGCAACAAAGAGGGGCATTATAGGATGATAGCAGTTAGTTCAACAAGAATATATAGCAACTACAAATACCAGCACATTTTATATCAGTTTATAAATATTAGCAAATGCAGAGCAACAGAATACTCCACTTTAGAAAGCAAGCATTGGCAGATATAATAGGAGAAATGCAATAGTAGATTCCAATATTTCACTCCCAGTAACTGATAGCTGAACCAAACAAAATTAAGTAATAAACAATGGACTTGAACAACCCCATAGACCAAACGGACCTGATGAACAAGTGCAGGATATTCTACCATCAGCAGCAGAATGTGTGCTATTCTCAGGGGTACAGGAAACATTTTCTAGATCAGATAACATACTAAGCCACAAAATTAGTCTTAACAAATTCAAAAGGAATGAAATTATACCATATTTTTTTTCTGTTTACAGTGGGATTAGAGTCCAATAATAAAAAGAAGACCAGAAAATTCACAGATGAGTATAAATTAAGCCACATACTTTGGACAACCAAATAGATGAAGGAAAAAAATTAAAAGTGATAATATAAAATACTTTTTTTAAAAAATGAAAACAAAAATGCAACATACTAAAACAGATAGGACCCAGCAAAATCAGTACTGAGGGGATATTTATATGGCTAACATCCTATATTTTTAAAGATGGAAGTTCTCTAAGTAAGGATTACCACTAGTATAAACAAAGTGGAATTTAGAAAAGTAATAGGACAATCAACCAGCCTATTTTTTTGAAAAGATAAACTGAATTGACAAAGCTTTAGCCAGGACAGGAAAAAAAGAGGAAAGATCCAAATAAATAAAATCAAAAATGAAAGAGGAGGCATTACAACTGATTCCACTGAGATAAAACAGACCATAAGAAATGACTGTGAACAATTATACACCAAAAAAAGGATAACCTAGAAGAAATTAATAAATTCCTAAAAATATACAACCTAGCAACCATGAGTCATGAAGAAATAGAAATCCTGAAGAAATACCTACGTCACAAGGAAATTGAGTCAATCATCCAAACCTCCCAACATGCAAAGCACAGTACAAGATTGCTTCACTAATAAATTCTGCCAAGCACTTAAAGAAGAATTGATGTCAGTCTTTCTCAAACTGTTCAAAACACTGCAGGGAAGGGAACACTTCCAAGCTAATTTAATGAGACTAGTTATCCTGATACCAAAGCCAAACAAAGACTCAATAAGGAAACTGTATGCCAGTATACCTGATGAGTATAGGTACAAAAGTTCTAATCCAGTGCTAGCCAACCAAATTTAACAACATATAAAAGAATAATGCGCCATGATTGAAATTTCCCCCTAGGATATAAGGACAGTTCAACATTTGTAAATCAATTCACATGATACACCACATTAACAAAATCAAGGGAAAAATGACAAGATCATCTCAGTAGATACAGGAAAAAAACAACTGAAAAAAATTCAGTGGGGGGCCGGAGATTTAGCTCAGCGGTTCAGTGGCCTACCTTGCAAGTGCAAGGACCTGAGTTCAATCCCCGGTACCAAAAAAAAAAAATTCAATGGCTTCCATAATGGCAAATTAAGTACAGAAAGAATTTCCCTCTAAGTAATAAAGTCTAGGCATGATAGGCCACATTACTCGATGAAAAACTCACAACCTTTCCTCTAAAGATCAGAAATAATGCAAGGACACCCATTCTTGACATTTCTATTCCACATAGTACTGAAAGTCCTAGCCAGAGTGAGACTGACAGCAAGAGACAGAGACAATGACAGAGAAAAAGAGACAGAAATCTGAAATAGCAAAGAAGAATTGAAGTTATCTGTTTGCTTGATCTTTTTGTTTGTTTGAGACAAAGTCTCACAGTGTAGTTAGTTGAGACTGAACTGGAACTCACTATGCAGCCCTGGCTGCTCTCGAACTCACAGTGATCCTCCTGCCTCAGCCTCCCAAGTGCTGGGATTACAGGCGTGCACTGCCATGCCCGGCTTAGCTTGATCTTTTATGTAACAAACACCTAAAATTCTGCGGAAAAAGCTTCAAGAAGTTAAAAAATGATTTTAGTGAAGTTACAGGATACAAAACCAACACACAAAAATTTTCCATTTCTATGCTCTAGGGATGTAGTGTCAGAAAAGGAAATTAATAATTTACAATAGCGTAAAATACTTTGAAATTACAAGGAAAAAAAGCTGTCTCTAATCTAATAACACTCAGACAACCAAATACGTGGGCTTGTTCCTTCATAGTAGGAACTCTCCCAATACCAGCTATGTGTCCTGCAGTTCCATTCTGATTCTACCCAGAGTTAGTGCTGAGCATGATGGTTAAGGACTTAGTCCCTCAAGACTCTGCACTCTGCACACACACACACACACACACACACACACTGGGTCATCAGTCACAAGTACCAAGTTGTACTGATCTGCATACTATGATTACTATGATCTCTTGCTTGGGTTCTATCTTCCTAAGAAGCAACAAACCCAGATGGTTTTACAAGGGAATCATCTGCAAATATTAACTTGCTGATGCCTTTCATAGACCTCAGGAAAGTACTTTGCTGTAATTACTAGGTTACTATAAAGTAAAAAAACTCAAGGACAGCCAATGCATGGGGAAGGTGAAGGGAGGAGCATAAGACTTTCATATCCTCTCAGGCATGCCATCTTGCAAGCAAATCAGTGTGTATGCCAATCGTATGAAAGAAACTGAACTTAAAACATTTAGGGATTGACTAAAACATTAACCACAGGCAATTCCTAGAGGTTATAAACTCCGCTAATCACACAGTCTGGCAACCACTGCCCATTCTTTCAGAGCCACCTCATTAGCATAAACTCAGGTAGATTGGAGAGAATTTACTATGAATAACAAAAAATGCTTCACCTCACCTCTGGCATTCAGGAAATGCCAAAGGTTTTAAGAACCCTGTGGTAGGATCCAAGAACACATAGATATTTTGTATTATTTCAAAACACCATAGGAATAAACTTAACAATAGAGATCAAAGAACATTTATACTCTGAAAACTAGGATACTTTTATTTAAAGAAGACACAAATGGAAAGACATCACTTGTTCATAGATTGGAATACTTAATATTCTTAAAATAGCTATACCATAAAATAATTTTGCAGATTCAATGCAATCCATGTAAAAATTCCTATAGCGTATCCCTGGATCAAATTTGCTATGAATATAACATTGCTCAAACCATAAAGTCTTTTATTTAAAAAATTACAAAAATATCTCCTGGAACAAAAGCAAGGCCAGTTTCTTATGCTTATGGGAAATAAGAGCAAGTTAACAATTTAACTTTCTTTAATTTATAATGTTACTTAGGTGTGCTGTAACTATAATTTATTGTCCCCTCCTCTAACTCTTCTGGAATCTGGGCTGGGGTTCTACTCCTAAACTATTTCAATGACTTGATTTATGTAGGTTATTTGAAGTTCTCTACCCTTTTGTCCTGCAAAATGAAGGCTGAGTCTTAATATGATGCCCGAGCTACCACTACACTGACAATTTTTGTTAAGTGGGTTATCATGAGAAATAGCCCAGGGCTTCATGAACCTTTAAAATACCAACAAATTTATTAACATAATATATACAACTGGCATAAAACAAATGTATTTAATAGATGTTAAGTGAGATGATTTAAAATTATTCACTTTCATCTGGTTTTATCACTAAATATCAACTCTCTAATGAATTAAATGTAGGTAATTAGTTAAACCTTACTGCAATGTGGAGAGGCCAGTGAATAGTGCATTCTGAACTATTTTTAAGGAAAAATGTGCTTACAGTTGACTTCAAATAATCTTGCAAATGTTTAGTTCATGTTTTATATTGTTGGATATTTTACATTGAAAACAATCTTTTGGATTTCAAGCTGAACAACGAAATTTCATAAAAGTGAAAAACCAAATTGACAGTCTTAAAGTCTGCTTGAATATAGGTAAGAATTTTTTCCCAAAAGCTTTGTTCTTTTCTTGATTTAAGTGGGAAGAGATTGATTAGTCATCAGATACCCACAGAACCTTTGTTCTTTCACAAATCAAATTAACCTGATCATAAAAATGTCCAGGCTTCACTTCTTCATTGTATGAAGTCTCCTCATTTCCTCTTCTCTGGGGCTCTAATAATTGTGAATAACTTTTAATGTTTATCAAATGTTCAAATAAGGTCACAAGAATCTGTAGAAATTAATTGGATCACGTACAAGTGTGTTAGTCAGCTTTCGTGACTGTGACAAATACCTGAGATAATCCACTTATAAGGGAAAAAAGGTTAATTTCCACCTTTGATCACTTAACCCCGTTATTTTTGGCCCTCCAGGAGCCAGCACACCATTCCAAGGTAGAGAAAAGCTGTTCCCCTCAAGCAGTGAAGTGAATGAGAAGACGGCAAAGGACCTGGAGTAGCAATGTCCCTTTTGGGGGCGGACTCCCAATAACCTGACGACCTGCCACAACGCCCTGCTTCCTCAAAGCGCCATGGACTTGAGGCCAAACCTTTAACCAAGGGTCTTTGGGGGCACTCATCCAGACAGTGGCAGGGCAGGGAAAAGATATTACATTCCATGGTAGAGTTCGGAAATTTTTTTTCATTTAAGCTGTGCACATTCCTTGCTATGCTTATTTTGATTTATACTGATGGTTAACGCTGATATACTGTTCTGATCTCAGTCCTTGACAAGTATTCTCTCATTTCATTTTTTAAAAAATTAATTTTATCGATACATTTAAGGTAGGCAATAAAATGACATTCCTCACTGGAAATTTGCACCTTCACGTAATCCATCTTGGTTCTTATATTTTCCCCATTTCCCTGCCCTCCCTTCAATCCCACCACCCCTCCCTATCTACAAAGACTTTTTTCCATTTTTTCATTCTCTCATATTAATTCCATTCCCTTCTTTCTTTTCTGCTACACCTCCTACTTCCCCTTTGCGCCTTTTGAAATGAGAGAAAAGGTATAATAGATATTTTCTCATTTCATTTTACAGCCACATTAGAAAATAAGTACTATTGACATCCCGGGTTTATAAGTGGGCAAACTGAAACACAATAACTTAAATAACTTGTGCTAAGTCATATATGCAGCCAGTCTGAATAACTGGGCTCTTAATCAAAACATCATACTGCTTCTTAGGCCATTTATCTTCTTGTTACTTCAAAGGTCATTTTTCTTTCATTATAAGATTTTTCATTGGAAGATTGTTTAGCATATTAAATGACTTTATCCATTCAAAGTTTTTTAAGAAAAAAATTAAAACCAATTTTTCCTCTCATCTCTTTGTTCTGTTTTCTCTGTTCTGAAGTAATAGCATTGCTTCTTTCTTTTCATTGGAAATGAACAGGGAATTTCTTTGTGAAACTATCTGGTTTGATATTTCTTGTGAAGGTAAAACTTTGAAAGTGTTTTTCCATTTTTTTCAGTGACTATTGCGGGGGCAGTTTTGGCCATTTGTATTTTCCTGGGAAGAAATTTTTATATAAGATTACTAACTTTTGCCTGGAGTTTTAAAACTTATGCTCTTCTATTTACTAATGCTTTCATCTGTATTTGTGTCATATCTAAATTTGCCTGTTTGTGCTCTTTCCTTTTCCTTAATTAATACAAATTGATCCATTTAGTTTTAAACTGATAGTCACAGAATAATTTTGTGTATTAGAGCTAGCCTTTCTCCCAGCTCCTTGATTTGAATGCCTAACATTATGTTTCTTTCTTCCAAAATGTACTTTCTTCCAACAGATTTTAATTTTACTCCATTTAAGAAAATGTATAATTATTTTTTGAATTGCATCCCTGACCTAAAAGTAATTTAAGAGGTTATTTTTCTTTTAGTTACCAAATACTTGAGATTTTTGTTTGTTTGATTCTATTTTTACTATTTTCTGCTTTATTGCCATATAGTTAAGAGAATGAGGTCTGTATTATTTCCACTTATTAGAATTTGTTGATTACTTTTTACTGTTCTAATATATCATCATGGCACTTAGGGAAAAATGTCTATTTTCTGTTTCATCAGTATCTGGAGTTTGTTCTACATTTATTAGATTATCTTTATGTTGATCAGATTTACTTTATGCTTACTTCTTTCTGTGTAAATCTATGTCTTGTTGAGAGAGGTGAGGAAGGCATATGCATTTCTGTTTCTGTCTTGTTCTTCCTTCAGCTTTCGAGTTACACACATTGATCTGGTAGTATGTGAATTTAGAACAGTCATCATTATAAAGATCACTCTTTGGGTTTTTTAACTTAACACTGGTTTTAATACTTTCTCACTGAGTTTTTTCCTCTTGTTTTCACTTTTGTATTTTTTTTTTCCTTTTTTATCATCTGTGAGGTTCATAACTTTTCTGTTTTTAATTTCTGTGGTAGGTATAACTTTAGCCAGCTCTCTATTAAATGTATTCTATTACTCATGCTGCTCAGAAAGAAAAAGGTCAATAACTCTTTAAATAGTGAGGTCAATTCTATCTACTCTTCCACTCAATTATCATGTGTCTCAGAAGAAGGATAAAAGACAAGGGAAAAAGCAGTCTGCATTTCTTTTTTGTTTTCCTCATTGAGTTTATTGGTACATTTTAGGTATACAGCACAGTTACATTCATCATTGATCTTGTGCC
>NW_022900925.1:5633801-5752989 GCF_012274545.1 Fukomys damarensis
TATTTACAAATACTTTATTTCCATTTTTTATTTTCTCATATTTTTTCTTTTCCCTTATTTCCTTTCCCCTACACCTTTAGCCCTTTTCTTCCTATTTTGCATTGTCAATTATACCATTAGGATCTTATTTATGATTATAGTTTTTCACACCAGAGAAACTATTCAGTATTTACACATGCATGACTTATTTATTTCACTTAAGAGAATATCCTCAGTATGCATCCATTTTCCTATGAATGACTCTAATTTCTCATTCTGTGGGATTTGAGCCTACCATTTTTCCATATACAACATGGCTACCAAAGGGAGACCAACAGCCCAATCTTAGGCTTAGGAAAGGAAAGGCCGTGCTTTCTAATTTTTTATTTTTAACTGTACATAGTTATGGGTTACTTTCCCTGCCACTGTGCTAGTGATTGGGATTGAACCAAGGGGAGGGGTCTAACTAAATCACTGAGTTGCCCAGGCTGGGCCTGAATTCACAGTTCTTTCCTGAGGCTCCCAGAGGGCTGAGATTACAAGTGTTCATCACTACATGTGCCTCCATGTTACACTTCGGTACATGTATACATTTCTTTCTGGTGAAAATATCAAAACATTTTCTTCTAGCTTTTTAAAAATGTATGTTACCAGGATCTAGAGTCACCCTGCTTTGCAATAGAACATCAGAGCTTTTCCCCTACCTAACTAACCTTTCTTCACCAGTTCCTTCCACTCTAAATCGAAAAGATATTTTAAGGCTGGTGAGAAAATTTGCTGAGATGAATTCTTCAAGAAACAAGAAACTAATTTCCACTGTGGTGCTTTCTTATGGATTAAAAAAAAACAAACAATTGAATATGAAAGATCACAGTGAACATTATAATTGCTTTCTTACTGCTTCTGTTCTCTTGGTGACAATCTTAATTTTCCTTTGTGATTCTGTTCCATATCAGCATAGTCTATGTTTGGGCAAAATTGTCTCCATCCCTAATGCTAGGAGTGGAGCGTGTTACTCAGTCTTGATTCTACCAGTGTTTTGGGTCACCTTTAATACATGAGGATTGGTACTAGTTACACAATTTTTGACAATAAGAATAAAGGAGGGTTTTTTTTTTTAGAACTTCTAGGCAAATATAGTTCCTCACTCTTTGAAAAAGCTGAAAGGAATGATTCTCTCTCTCTCCATCCTTAGATTTGGATAACAAAGCCTATTGCCCCAGGTGTCATTGGCAGGTGTTAGGAGAGGAACCCTTACATTAAAGCTGATTTCAAGCAAAGAAAGGCAAAAGAAGAAATCAGTTGCTGATAACACTGTTGTGCCCCTCACTCAAATCAGCCATGATATGTTTACAATACATGAATTTACACTTACATGATTCAGTAAGCCTTATTCGTTGTTGAAGTTGGATTAAACTTGTCTTTACTTTTTGTAGACAAATACATCTTGAAACTTGCTGACCTAAGAACGCTAATTCTAGCTCTAACAACTTTGAAAAAGTGCTCTATTAGCTTCTTGCTATAAAACACAAGAAAATTAGTTTACTTACACTTTCTCACAGCTTTTTTTCTCTCACTTTTTGTCAGAATTATTTAGTATTTTAACATATATATTCATTTATACATAAATATATATTAATATTATATGATTTTCTTTTAAGGTACATGATATTTATACTTTGTTTCCTGAAACAATAATTTTGAGTTTTTCCCCCTGATATTCATATAGAAATAGAGTGGGTGTTCAAACTAGTGTTTTCATGATCCAGCTTTCTTTTCTCTCTTGGATTTAGCTCTTACTGGCTGAATTAACTCTTATTTACTGATAAAATGTTATAAAAAAAGTCTTGCACTCAGGTTGCCAGGTATAGAAAATAAAAATACAAAATGAAGAATAAATGGAAACAAAGTCTTTAGAAAGGGAGGGATGGAGGGGTTGAAGGGAGGGCAGGGGAATGGGGAAAAATAAGAACCAAGATGGATTATGTCAAGGTGGAAATTTCCAATGAATGTCACTATACTGTATACCTTAAATGTATGAATGAAATTAATTTAAAAAATTACAAACTTCACCATGAAATTTGAATTTTAGATAAAAGACAGTTTTTAATATAAATAAGTTCCATGAAATATCAGGGATATACATCCCTTAAAATATAATTTGTTGTTTATTCAAAACCCTAACTTCATAGGAGATATTCTTTATTTTATCTGGAAATTCTATCGTGTGACTTGTATTCTTTCAATCCTTGATTTCATGCACACAGCAGACTGTTAACTTTTATATCTGAAAGACCATTTAGCCAGTCATAAAAATTCTTGAGTCACTTTTAAAAATTCTAGAATTGCACAGCAGTGGGGGACTATTGGACTGTTTGGGGGGATTATTTCTATGGAGACTATGAAGCTGTGGAAATTCTCAGTTACACATCCCCACCTTCACCATGAATGACTTGCTTTTCCTACCTAGATCCCTATGAAATTCTTTATCTTTGAAGCTCTGAAAATTCTCAGGTCATGTTGCATTAAAAATTGTTCCATATGTTTTCCTATAACACAGTACACCCTTTGATTTATGGATTTTATTTTTTTAATTTTAGCCCCTTTCCTCCCTATATCTATGAATATTTTCTTATTGCATTTTTCTATTTTTCATGTTACAACATCATTCCCAGCCTTCCATACTTACTATCTACTCTAATTATTTTTGATATATTTGCTTTATAACACATTTTGACATGTACTAACGGCACATATTTATGGGGTACAGATTGATAATTCAAAAGATATACACAGTGCATAATAATGAAATCAAGGTAATTAGCATTTTCATTTCCTCAAACAGTTGTCATTTGTTTTCTGCTTCTCTAAAATATATAATAAGGTATGGGAAACTATAGGCACCATACTGGGATGTAGAACATGAAAACTTATTTCTCCTATCTAGCTGCATTCTGGTACCTGTTATCCAGCCTGCCTTTAAGCCCTTCCCCTTCTTGGCTCATAATGATCAGTATTTTGCTCTTTTTTCCATGGGATCAACATTTTTTGAGTACACATATGAGAAATAGCATTAGTTTTTGTCTCTTTTTTTCATATTTCATGTCACTACTCAAGTATTTCTAATATATTACTGACTAAGTTTCAGGCTCTCTTTTTTCCATGGGATCAACATTTTTTGAGTACACATATGAGAAATAGCATTAGTTTTTGTCTCTTTTTTTTCATATTTCATGTCACTACTCAAGTATTTCTAATATATTACTGACTAAGTTTCAGGTATGTTTATCTTTCTGCTGCTAATGTACTTCCTACTTTCTATTTGTTAATATCTCATTTTTGGATTCCTGTGTGTTCCTTACATGGGATCAACATTTTTTGAGTACACATATGAGAAATAGCATTAGTTTTTGTCTCTTTTTTTTCATATTTCATGTCACTACTCAAGTATTTCTAATATATTACTGACTAAGTTTCAGGTATGTTTATCTTTCTGCTGCTAATGTACTTCCTACTTTCTATTTGTTAATATCTCATTTTTGGATTCCTGTGTGTTCCTTAGTTTTGCAGTTTTTTCCCTTCCATTTCATTTTGTTGTTTTATTATATTGCTTGCCCCTGTTTAATAGGTTTCCTGTTTACTTAAGTAATTTTTAGAAAAAGAAAGATTCATAGAAAAATTTTTGCTCTTATTTCATGGTGTACAAGTTGGAATGGATTCTGCCTCAGCCCTTTTCCCACTTTTTGTGGTTGTCAGAGAGGTAAAATTCACATAATTTTTGTGTGGCTACCGTTGTGATTTCCGCACGTGTTGTTCCCCTATGCCGCAGCTATCCCTGTATGAACTTTCTGTAATGTAAGACATATGCTTTTTAAAATCTTACTTATTACAGGATTTGATGGTAGGAGGGGCATGGAAAGAGGTATCTGATGCTAATAATAGTTACTATAGATGAATTAATGTTAGTTTTGCTATAAGTCCCATGCTAATAGTTCCTGTATTTAGTTGTATCCATTGAGGGTGCCAATATGTCTGAGAATTTTACCTCAACTTAGAAAATCCCATCCAGGCTTCACCTCTGATAGCGAGTAAGTATTCTTTCCCACTCCGTCTTCTGTTAATAGGCAGATGGCAGGAGAGGAGAAGGCTCCCTTAATGAGTACGTTAGCTTGGAGGAAGCTCTGTGAATGTCTTTTTCCAGGCATAGCCATTTCATCCACACATTTTGAGTTCTTTCTTTTCTTTTTTATTTCATTCTGATAAATTTCTATTTATTGTTAAAGATCATTACATTTGGAGATTTACCTGCCTTTCTCCCACCTGGATAAAAACAGCATATTAATTTTGGCAGTTTTATTTTTTCAAGCTTTCGGAGTCTTAGTTTAGCCCTGGTGGTCAGGAAGAACTTTTGTTCCGCAAAGACTTTATGTTTATTGTTTAATTTTTAATTGGTTGATTTTCACATAGATTGCCTCTGTATTCTCCTTAATCCACTCTCCTGATTCAGGATGTAATAACAATAAGTTTCTATAATTTTTCCTTCATCTTTTCTCCTCCATATAATTTCTGGAGTGGTTAGGGTATGGAGAGTATGGTATGAATGTCACGTTTGATTCTTGTAATGGTCCATTTCTGTTTTTAGGTGACACTTTGCAAGATCCTGGACATAAAATTTCAGTAACTCTTTGACTTGCACTCAAGTAGTCTAATATAAAACACACAATTCCTTTGTTGGATTGGGAAAGTTTACAGACTGCTTCTAAGGAGCCACCTTTTTCTAGTAGTTACTAGAATTCTCTTTATTTAAGACACTCAAGGGACTTTTTACTTACTTTTCAATTAACAGATAAATTCTTAAAAGCTGACGCACTAGAAGTAAATATTTAATGAATATATGTCAAATAATTGAATGGTGAAGAAAACTTCATGGAGAGAAAGTATGGTAAAAATTGAGGACACATTGAAAAATCCAAGGTAAAAACTGCCAAAGACATCTATTATGGGTGAAATGCTGAGAGCAAAGAAGGACAATGACTAAAGCAAAATGATGGGGGAAAAACTTCATTGGCTCCAAAGAATACATTCAAGTTAATCCTTCAATCATTCCCACACCATGCCACCTTGGTAAAGTCCCTTAACATTCTTAAGTTTTAGTTTTTTATTGGTAAAGTAGGCACAATGACAATTATACATCATAACCTTAATAATGACAATTATACATCAAATTGACCTTATCTTTAAGGTCAAATAAGATAAAATATACAAAAAGAGATTAATGTGTGCCTCCTGGCACAGCTAATAGAGCCTACATGTTAGTTAATTATTGTCATTCCAATTAAGTCTTTAAAATCAGAAGAAAAATTATTTAAAATATACATTAAAAATTGTGCTGGAAAAGAAAAAATCAAGAGAAAATGAAAAACTGGAAACAAAGTCTTTGTAAATAGGGACTGGAGGAGGGGGTAAAAGGAGGGCAGGGATAAGGGGAAAAAATGAGAACCAAGACCTGTCACGTAAAGGTACAAGATCCCAATGATAAATGTAACTGTACTGTATACCTAAAATGTAACAATAAACTCAATGAGAAAAAAAATTTTTTAAAGAATTGATAATGTGAAATAGGAAGCAAAGGTACTAAGGTGTAGGGGAAGTTAGAGGAGGGGGAAAGGAAAGAAGAGAAAGAGAAAAAATATGAGAGAAGAAGTAAAAGGAAGCAAAGCTTTTGCAAATAGGGAAGGGCAGAGGGGTTGAAGGGAGGTCAGGGGAATGGGGAAAACAAGAACCAAGATACAAGGTACAATATCCCAATGATGAATGTAAGTGTATTATATACCTAAAGTGTACCAATAAAAGAATTTAAGAGAAAAAAATAAAAATAAAATACATGGGGTGCTTACTGTAAAAAAAAAATTGTGATGTTCTTGTCCTTTTACCCTAAAATATTTGTTTAAGGCATCTGTGATGTATACTCTTATTGGTTTAGCCAGATTTTAAATTTGTATCATAACCACCATTTCCTTCCAATCTACCTAATATTGGGTCTTGTGTTTACAGACAAAGGGTGCACCTTGGTTTTATCTATTGAATCAATAAATAAATGTATTTAGGATCACAAGATACAAAAAAGAATGTACTGATCCCAGAACTTAATGGATAAAACTGATGTGGCTTTCCTTATTTGTACTAATTGTGAAACAGGGGAGAAATGACCTAACCATCCTCTAAGATCTCCTAAGTCAAGAGAGTTTCAGGGCACTTAAAATAGCTGAACTATTTAGACATAAATGACAACCACAATGTCAGACCTCCCTCAGGGCATTTAAACTGTTGACAACCAACATGCAGAAGTTTATAAACAATCTTCATAAAAGGAGGAGTTCTAATACAATACCAGAGGAGGGTGGGTGCTGGAAACAGTACAAGTGCTTAGAGCTGATGCTAACATAGTTCTTAGAAAATAGAGCACAGGAGGTGCGGTGTAATTTCTAGCTAGTTACTCATTAAAGTAGATTCTAGCAACCTGATTGTTCTTAGTTTGCAGAAAGATTTGCTGTGCATGAGATATGAGGTCACAGGAAAAAACAACAAATAAGCCAGGCAAGACTAAATTGGTTTGCTCAAGAGAAGGAGGCAAATATGAGAGCATCCTTGAGAGGATGATGAAGAACAGCATTCACTGTTGCTGGTAGTAGAAAGGCTATGGAAGGGAGGGGAAGAGGGAGAAACAAATGAAGGAGAAGGGTCTGGGGAGAGATGACTGGCAGCCAGTGGTCCAATGTGCTTTTGAGAGAAAAGAGACATTTTCAATGAGGGCTTTCTGCTATTTGCTATAGAGTATGGGGTATACTGCTTCATGTTCACATGAGATAGTTAAAGGAAGATGCAATATGTGCTGGCAGCCCAAAACTAGAACCATATGTTGGAGTTATCTTTCATCATTATAACTGAGCCCGTCTAGTTATTCAAGTGGAAGAAATGTTTCCACCATCTATATTGGCATACACCTTTGCTAATGCCTGGCCTTCATACCCCGTTTCCGGTTTCTACCAAGTCCTACAGGGTGTAACTTCTTAATATCTTCAACGTCTGTTCTCTTTTCACCTTTTCCACTAAAATTGCCTTAGTCCAAGGCATCTTACTGCTGTTTGACCTTAGGAAAGCTACTCTCTCTTTGTTTTGGTAGCCTCATCTGTAAAATGAACATAATATATTTATGTTTTAGTTAGTCTGGGCTGTGCAGAGAAGACAAACCAATAGGATATGTGGAAAGATGTCTGTAAGAGATTTATTATAGAAACTGGTTTGCCTTGTTATGGAAGCCAAGAAGTCCCACACTACACCATCAGCGAAGGAACCAGGAATGCTGATGGTGTTATACACTGAAGAAGGTGCAAGTAAGTTCAAAGGCCTAAGAATCAGGGGCAGGGTGATATGGGTGTCCCCGCGAGAGAAGAAGACAAACTTGCTCCTTCTTAGCCTTTCTGTCTTCTTAAAGGCTCCCTTGGCAGTTTGGATGATGCCTACCTCCTCCAGATCTTTCATTAGCCAATCTATTCAAATGTTAATCTCTTTTTTATATAGAAGGTGTTTTCAGAAGCACCCTCACATGTAAAGCCAGTTATCTGTTCATCTCTCAGTGCAGTGAAGGTAGCACATAACATTACCCACCAAAATGCTGAAAAGTATTTAGAAAGCATCTGAAAGTCATGTAAACTCAAAACATAGTGGCCTAAGGGGCCAGGGATTTAGCTCCAGAGGCACCTGCACCAGACCTGCCTTACAAGTGCAAGGTCCTGAGTTCAATCCCCAGTACCAAAACAAAACCAAACAAACAAACAAAAAAATAAATAATAACCTAAATAAGGTTTCCCTGCATCCACACTTCGTCTCTAATCTCTTTTCTACACCAAAGCCAGAATGATCTTTTCTAGTATTAGTGTTGTCTCACTTAAAATTTCTTCTGAAATCAGGTGTGGGGACATGTGCCTGTAACCCCAGCTACTTGGGAGGCTAAGGAAGGAGAATCGCTTGGGCCTGGGCAACAGAGTCAGACTCTGTCCGAACAAACAAAAAACTAGAGAATGGAAGTCCTTGGCCAGTATTGCCTTGCTTTCTTCCAAGAACCTTTCCCACTTGGCTCTGCCCTTGCTCTCACTTCATTAGCTGTTCTCTCTCTTATCAGCTAATGGATCCTGCCCACGATTCCTCCTGCCGCATGCTTCCATGTAGTGGCTCCTTTGGCAAGGATACTTTCCCCTAATCCCTGCCATTTTCCTTGCTTTGGATTCTCTTTCATGTCTTGAGGGGAAATGTCTCTGATCCCTCCCCTCTGCTTCCCAAGTCTTGGCTAATTTCTTTAGTCCCTGTGCTGTCTTGGGATCTTATTCTGCACTTACTTCATGTATTAGGAACACACCTTTTTAAGCATTGGTTTCTCTTTAGGCTGTATCCATAAGACAAGAGGTAAACCTCACAACCCTGTATTCTATATGAATTTTCTCAAAATCAGTGAAAGAGTTCTCTGAAGATCTATTTTATCTTTTTCTGAAAACAGTAACTCTTTATTCAAATCTCCACTGTGATCCCCCATGTAAAACTTTCTAGAAATACTGCCTTACCTATATCCTCTTTGGTTGGCTAGACCTCAAGGTTGATTCTTTGTTGACACATTTCTCCAACTCTGAGTTATTCAAGCTAGAAAATGCCCCAGGGAGTGGGAGCAGAAATTCCAGTCTTGACACTCCATGTCCCAAGAATAGTCTGTTCTAGGTGTGTGGATGTGGAGGAGGAGGGTGGGCAGGGGCACAGCACACTTCAGAAGGAACAGCTAGAGTATCTCCAGTCCTTTCATTCTCAAGGTGATTCACAGACTTTCTTTTAACCCTTAATTTGTCTGGAAGGTAACCGTTGGCACAAACACCAACACTTTCACCATCATCACAGCACTACTTTCCAAGAATGCACGCAAATCCTCAGATATAGCATAGTCTGAAGCAGAAATCACAAGCTGAAAGTCCAAATCCAACATATGGTTTGCATGCAAAAGTTATAAAATTGTACATAAAATTGTACATAAAAATTCAGATTTTCAGTTTCTTTGGAAATAATAAAAATATTTCTTTGGCCTGAGGCTGAGCAATGATAACCACTCTGGATAAGTCAAGCTCATTTCGTTGTGCTGTGTCAGCCACTCCACTTTGGCCCTTTTAAATAGCCTCAAATACCCATTCACTTGCTCTCCTTGTTCACTGTAAATGATTGAGTTGTGCCTTAGTCTAACTCTGAAAGCAAAAGAAACTTATTTTCCTCCCTGTTTTTTGAGGTCATTCCATTCACCCCAGCATTCCCCTGTTGTTGCAGAGAGCACCTTTTCAAACTGTATTCCTGCATGCTCACAAGGAATGTGAGATGGTCCCTCTTATTAGAAATATCCTTAGCTTCATAAATGTAGTTGGAGTTTTATATTTGCTGCTTATGAGGTCCAAGCTAAATTCTAAAATGAGGTCCATCTTCCTTCCCAAGCACAGATTGGTAGGAGACTGATAGGAGGCTGATAAGGGAGAAGTAAAGAGGCTATTTTGGGATAAGTAAGGGCTTGCAGGTCTGAACTCCAATTGTGACCATAGAAAAATGAAAATGAACAGATGCTACTGGTTTAACCTTAATACAATGAGTGCTGCTGTCCTTTTTTTGTGAAGATCACACGCCAATCACAGCCTGCACTTACTCCCCACCCCAGAAGAGTTTAATGAGTACCTCTTCTCTCTTAGACCAAAATGCTTGTTTTTTAAAATTAGTGTGCCTATAATATAATGAAAATATTTACAGGCTCCATTTAAAGTTGAATGAAAGCTACAACCTTTGGCTTCAAACCAACTAGCTAAACAGCCATAGCAATCAAAATCCAACTCAGGGGCATGGTAATGCATATAAGTGTGACAATGAGAACAGTGAGGTTGAATTAAATACAGAATGAGAGAGAGAGAGAGAGAGCACTACCAAACAGATTATGTTTGGCGTTTGATCTGATTCTTCTTGGACCTAGAACACATTTAGTACAGTGGGTGCTGTAGGTTCCACATCTACAGATTCAGGCACTGACTGAAAATATTCCAAAAACAAAACTATGCCTGTACTGAATGCATACACATTTTTGTTTCTTTTCATGATACTCTAACAATATAACATCTATTTACATGGATTTGGGTTAAATTAGGTATTGCAAGTAATGTAGAGATGATTTAAAGTGTATTGGAGGATGTGCATAGGTTATATGTAAATACTATGTCATTTTGTGTAAGATAATCTATCATCTGTGGGCTTTGGCATCCACAGGAGGTCCTGGAACTCCTTCTCCCAATATTGCAGGGGAGCTGTATATATGTAAGTCCACTTTCAGCACGGATAGACAATGGATAGACTATTCCTCATTCAAAATGAAGCAGACATAGAGTAGTAGTGGGACTCATTCAATTAATAGAAGGGAAGGATGGATTTCGGAAAAAAAGAGAGAAGAAAAAAGAAGGAAGAAAGAAGGGAAGGAGAGATGGATGGCATTAAAAAATATTGTGTATGAAACTTTCAGGCATGAATTATCCTTTTCTGGAGAAATAAAAGTCTTGAAAGCCAGTCTTTGTTGAGACATAGAAAGGAAAACCAACTGCCAACTTATTAAAAGCAGACTTTGGTGAGTCAAACATGAACCTGCGCCATGACTCATAAGTAGGTAAAACTCAGCGTCCTGTTAGAGCAGTAGCCCTACGCCCAGGGAGGAAGTGGAGACTGGAGCTGTGACTTCAAGTGGGAGAGCTATGAAAAGAAGTCAGACACGTATGTCACGAGCATCCCTGGAGTTCAAAATCTCGATCAGAGAGTTAATAAGAGGCGAATTATAGATTTTGTGGGTATCCCGCTTGTTCCTCGCTCTCCAGCCACACACTGGGTCCATGTAAAGCCCTTTTGAAACTCTTCATGGTTCATTAGGGCCAGAGAAGCATGGAGCCCTGATCTGCTGAGGGATTCTCTTTGAGGGGAGACTTTGTGCTCTCCATATTGATATGTGGTGTAGAGAGTATCTAGATGTCCCGAATATCACACTGAGATTAGAGGACATACAAAAGGGCTGAAGGTGCAGTCACTCTTCCGTATCTACAGATTCCACACCCAATAAGTTCAACCAACTGCAGATGGAAAATATTTAGGAGCAATCATGTCGGCACTGAACATGTACGGACCCTTCCTTGTCATTCTTCCCTAAACAGTATAGTACAATGACCATTTTCACAGCGTGTACATTATATTAGGTATTAGAAGTCGTCTAGAGAGACGATTTAAAGTGTATGGAGCTATGCATTGGGTGTGTGCAAGTACTACCTATTTCATATTAGACACTTTATGTAAAAATTCAACCTTAAACCATTCCCTTGCAGAGTCTGAGTGACAAATGTACCAGATCAGCAGAGGGACCAGAATACAATAACTTCACAAGTTCAGTGTCAAGACATCAACAGTAAGGATGAGCATGATACCCCAAGTGCATTGTGGATGCCTGAGGGCTGCACCAGATCAGCCCTCCTAGTACAGAGACAACTGTGCAACCAGAGATAATTACAAACCCATGGCCCTCAGTCTCACTGCCGGGAGGGTCAAGAAACTTACAATTATCATTGTATGTTAACTTGGCCAAAGAAGAATGAGGATGATTGTGAAAAGATGAGCAGGAAAATGCTGAATGGCACCACTCCCCCAAAGAAGCTGCTTGAAAACCAAAGAGACAACTTGAGTCTTACAGACACAATCAGTATCAATGAGAACGCACGAATCAGTTGTAGGTGCTTTACTGTCAGGCGTAGATTACTTTTCTCAGAATAATTGGAGTGCATGAAGAATAAGTTGTAAACATTTGGCCTCGCTGAGTGTATTAATACATTTTGTATTCCTTATTTCCTGAATTGTATTAGTACATCTTTGCAGTAATGACTACATTACTCTTGGAAAGTTGGTACTTATGCATCTTACATTTTAATCCCTTTTACTTTTCCTTCCCCTCCACTCCCTCCTCCCTCTTTCTATCTCTAGATTTCCTTCTCATCTGCAAAAGATTTATCTCCTTGTTTCTTGTTCTGTCTTCTATTTTGCATTTTAACTTATTTATACTCACATGAGGGAAACTATGAAATCTTTAAGCTTGTGTGTCTGATTTGTTTCACTTAATATTATGGTCTCAAGAGGCATCCAGTCTTCTATAAATGATTCAAATTTATGTGGTAACTATACATAATCCAGTAGTACTTTGTGCATTCAGACATTTTGAATATTACAATAAAATACCAGAGACAGGCTAGCTTTATACAGAGAAGAGGATTACTCAGCTCACAGCTTTGGATGCTTAAAATTCAACAAACGTGGTGCAGATTCTAGAAAATACTTCCCCTAATGAGACGTAGGATGACAAGGTCAAAAGCATACTTGGGCAGAAGACATCACACCATTCCTAGAAACAGGAAGCTAGAGAGAGACTTCAGTGGGTCCAGGCTCAAATTTTTATAAAAACTATCTCTTGACAATAGTTTGTCATGAGCTATACCTTACCCCCTTCCAAGGGCATGCCCCCAGTTGAACTAAGGACCTGCCATCATGCTGCACCTCTTAAAGTTCTACATGCCAGCACCTAGGTGACCAAGCTCACAATGCATGAACTTTGGGGCACAAGCTATATCCAAATGAGAACACTCAGGAAAAAAGTGAGTTGAGGATTAAAGGTAAATTATTCGAGAAACAAACAAACACATAAAAAGAAAATTAATAGAGGACCATTTTTTCCCTTGAACTCAAAATCCTTATCAGACAATTTATAGAGGGGGGTGGAGGATGGATTTTGTAGTATCCAGAGCAGAACAGCTTGTTCTTCACACCCTGGCCATGCAGCGGAATCATTAAAGTCTTTAAAATGTACATGTTTAGAAGTGTATTAGTTCATTTTTTGCTGCTGTAACAAATTAGGTAAAACTGGGTGATATATAAACAAAAAATATATATAATTAATCCATAGTTTTGGAGTTTGAAAGTCCGAGATCTGAGAGCTCCACCAGATCAGTTTCTGGGGTGGGCCTTCTAGCTATATCACAACAAGTCAGGTGGCATCATGGGAAAAACATATTCAAGAGGGAAAGAGTAGCCACATAGGAGGACAAGAAGCAGAGGTCCACACTTGCCCTCATAAGAATGAATTCACTCTGTGAGACCAACATTAATCCCTTCAGAGCAAGAGCAGGGCCCCCAATTACTTAACTGCCTACCGGGGCCTTACCTCTTAAAGGTTCCTCTACCTTGACACCACTACACTGAGGACCAAACCTCCAGCCCATAGACATTTGGAGGACACAGTCCAAACATACCCACACCACAGCAAGAAAGAGTATGTGAAAAAAAGAGCTTAAGAGATAGGAAAAAGCTATAATTTTTTTTCTTAAGAGTATGAATTCACCTCACTTATCCTCGGCACAATCAATACAGTATTACCATAGACAAACTAAAATAAGGAACTTCAGGCCAGGGGATGGGTCCAGATACCATCTGGAAACAAATGAGATCTTAGGAAAAATTTAGGGAGTGTAAGTTAAGGAATGCAAAATTTAGGAAAGGCAAATTTAGGGAAAGTAAAGGTCCCAGGACCAGATACAGTGGGAAGCTGCTACTATCTTTTTTTTTAATTAAGTTTATTGGTACATTTTAGTTACACAGTACAGTTACACTCATCATTGGGATCTTGTACCTTTACATGATATATCTTGGTTCTTATTTTTCTTTTTTCTTTTCTTTTTTCCCCATTCCCCTGCCCTCCACCCTTCCCTGTTTACAAAGACTTTGTTTCCATTTTTTCCTTTTCTTATTTGTTTCCTTTTCCCTTCTGTTACTATCTTTTGACCAACAAGAACAGGAGGGAATGGTGTCAGGGAACGTGGGGAGTACTGGAGGTATGAAAAAGCCTAGGTGGAAAGCAGCTGACCTTCACTTCTCCTTATCTCATCCTCCTGTGTCCTACAGATGCCTCTCATTGGCCAAGTCCAGCTGAAAGTCAGAGGTAAAGGGAGCCCAAGTAATACAATTCATTGGACCCATCTCCAATTGGTTGGCCATGGAGCGGTGGGTGGGTGCAATGGAAAACAATCAGCACAGCCCGAGGCACACAATCTACCACCGTGTCTCCCATAACAGAAGAGATTCAGAAAGGGCGACGCTTTATGCAGAGTCTGCCCTCCTGTGCAATTTTGTAAAGCCAGAAAAGGATAGCAGGCTAAGAGCTGCTCTTGGGTGGCCAACATAGTACCTGAAAAGAATTTGTTTTTAAATTTTTCCAAAGAAATCAAGAAATTTCCATCATTCTCCCCAAGGCTGTGATGTCAGACTGTTTTACTCTCAGCTAAGCTACTTCAAACATTGTCACGTATTTCTATAAACGAACTACGGGAGTTCTGCCTTCCAGTTTCAATATACAGTGTAGAGGCGAAGGCTATGTCTATATGTCATGGATGTTCTGGTCATAAGACACACTGCCACACAGCTGAGAGACAAGCCAGTGGGCCTGCCAGAGTAGGCTGACCTCATTTTGCAATGCTGGCTTTGGGGGATTTTATTTTAAAACCTGAGTATTTATACAGTTTGCATTCTTTAGGAGGTGATAGAGCCTATCAACCTTCAAGAGTTCTCATTTGCTTTATCTTTCTGCTAAGAGAAGCCAGGCTGCCTGGCTGGGATAACCAAGCTGACTTGGCTTAGTTTAGCTATACCTGTTGTTATTAAACACAGAGCAGAATTATTTTAAGTTCAATTTTTACATTAAACATAATAATTTTGTTCTGTTTGGATTCCTGAGACTTCTTTGGACAGTATAATTGATTTCATTGTTCTGACACTACCCCTTCCACCCCTTGAACTCCATATTGTACTCCAAGGGAGTGATTGGGAAGGGATGAGGAAGGGTCGCTGACAGGAGAGATAGGATGGGAAGAAAATGTCACTAAGACTCTTGGCCTCCGCCGGAAGGATTGGGGGTAATGGGCACCATGACTATGAATAGAATTGAGAAAGTAGAATTTAAAGAAGGAATTCATTATCCTCCCTTGCATTCTTTTTCCAGAGAGCTCATTTGAAATCCTCCAGCATCGGTAGAATTGCTTCCAGAACGCTCTGTAACATTTCTAGACATTAAACATAGGCAGTGAGTTACCTGGCCTGGACTGGGCGTTCGAGTGTCACTCGTGGTATGACCTTGAGCATGTGGCTTCCTTCTATGATGGCCTTGCATGTCTTTCTACCACACAGGTGGTGCTGAGGCATGAATCAGGCATCATTGGTCCATCATGAGGTAAGCAAAGAAACTCAGAGGAATTTGCAATGAACCAGAATTCCTGGATTTTTATGGCAGGCAAATCATTCCTTTGCTTTGACTTCTTTAAAGTGTTTTTTTTAAAAATACAGTTTTGAAAAGCAGAGAGTAAACAAGAGCTCCAAGTGGAGGTGTTGAAGATCAATCCCCTGTCTTTTATCATAACTGTGACTTTGGTACTCTCTCTTTAAGAAGAAAAAACTTCATTCTTTAGAGAGGTCATAAGTTTATACTAACATGGAGAGAAAGGTATAGAGATATCCCACAGTTTCTCTACCCCTACACATGTGTGGCCTCCCTACGTGTAAGCGCTTACACCAGAGTGGTACATTTAATAACAACTGATGAACCTATATTAATACATCATTTTGTCCAAAGCTCATAGTTTATATTAGGATTCACTTTCGGTGCTGTATGTTCCATAAGCTTGGACACAGGTATGGTGACATTTATACCCCCTGTTATAGTATCATACAGAACTTTGTTACAGGCTTACTTTGGGCTCTGCCATAGCTCACCTAAGGGATCCCAAAAGTGAGGGCAGATCTCTCATCTAGTTGCAGCATAGGACATCCATTGGGCCACGTCTAATTGTCTGCAAAAAAGGAAATATTCAAGCAAATTGCTAAAGGAAGAAACATTTATCTTGAACTGCTTCACCCGCTGGCCCCATCAGTGTTACTGTAGTCATTCTGCATATCAGCCATAAAAAAGACTGCAAGAACTTGGAAAGTTAGGAAAGGTGGTAAAGTTCAGCAAAGCCCTGGCCCGTGGATTTGCTAAACCTACTTTCCAATGACTGCTTGTGTACACCACTTCAGAAGAAAATAATGAGCATGAAATTCAATTATACAGGCACCCGCTTAGCCATCTCAACCAGAATTGTGTCCCTAATCTTTTATTTTGAAGATAAGTGAAAATCTAAAGCTACTCTCCTTATGATGGCATTTTATTCGCTTTGTAACTCAGCCAAAAAAATTCCCTTCAACCTAAGGCTCTGAACTTCAAAGTCAGCTCCCCTCTTAGCTGCTGTCTGGCTTTTGAACTTGAATTTATGTTGTCTCTAGGTTGGGTGAAGTAGACCAAGCTAACCTAGCAATAGGGCCTTGGGAGCAAGACTATCACAGGGAGGAAAACCTCCTGCTATCTCTGCAGCCACTATGCCTGGAAGACCAGTGGTTTCTGTCCCTGCAATACTGTCCCTAGGGGTTTTGCAAGGCCCTACTCAGGCCATGATGGTGCTCCAAGCTTCACCTGGAATTGTTGGTTCAGAGCATTCTAAATATCCTTCCTCTGAGGATTCTATTCAGCCTTCTTTGAAATGTTCTTGCTGCATCTTTTCCAGGTCCAGCTCCACACACGTTAAGCATCGCCCACAAGATTCGCATTTCATTTCACCTGTGCTATTTACGGAACTGTGTCTCACACGCCTGTCTGGCTGAGTCGGCTCCTGGTGTAGTGTCAATCCCTGGGCATTGTCATCAGAAGTTTGCTGAGTGAACATCTGTACCATAACACTTCCGGCCGCAGAGCCTTTGCCCTTAGGATCCAAGCTATGATGTTCAAAGCACAATGTGTAGGAGTGTGGTACTCCACATAGTGACACTTGCACTCTGCTTTTCCTGTCACTTCATTCTGAGGAAAGCCTGAAGAGTGTCCCTCCTATGAACCCTAGAAGACACTTTCAAAATCACTTTGTTTCCTTTCATGAGGCAATATTAAAAATATGAATTTTATTATTTTTCACTCACGTCGTCTGCTTCTCCAAATATAAAGATTTATAAAGGATCTTGGAGTTTATTATGTTTATACTGGGTGGGCTGAAATTGGTGGAGGAGAAAGTCAAGGTTTTACGTGAAGATATCGAGAACTCCTTGATGGCCAGAGTTCTGGTTTAGGATAAGCCCATTAGAGAGCCCTCTGTAAAGAAGCTTATGAATCTGCACTGAAAAGAGGAGGTACAGTTTAATTCAGAGGCAGCCCTTCAGGAGCAAAAGGGATAGACTGCCTCCTCATTCAACATGTTCATTTTTCAAAACTCTTCCCATCCTCTAAGTCCATCTGAGGTGCCTATGGAAGGTGATTTTTCACCTTCTCTGTGGTACTTATGATTCATCAGTACATACTCAGGGGACACCAACCATGCCTAGGTACACTTCTAATTTGGGAGGGACAGAGAAATGATCCAGAAAGATTAAACCCCTGCTGTTACAAAGCCCACATCACCAAGAACTGGGGTTATCCAGGTGAGAAGCAAGGAAATAAATCCACAGAAGGCTTAACTTGTTGCGAGTGTTATGAGAAAATAAAGCCAAGGGAGGCAAGTGAGTGACTGGGGCCTAGAGGGAAATTTTGTGTAGGATGATGGGAGCAGCCCCTGTGAGGAACTGGCTGAGGCAAGGACTGAGAAAGCGGCTGTGCTTAGAGAGAGACAAGGTCTTTCAGGGTGATGGAAGAGCTAGTGAATTTGTTAAGTTCAAGAACCACACACACAAGGCAAGGGGAATGGTGCCGTCAGAGCTGGAGTGAGAGAGGAGGGAATCGGGCTGCTAACTGGTCCTCTCCACATTGGCCTTTGGTTCTTTCTCTCTGGCTACCGTTGGAGCACCTTGAAGGACCTTGGCCTCCCCGACAAAGTCCTGGATGGACTGAATGCGTGAGTTCCTCCAACATTCATATGTCAAATCCCTGACAACAAATGTGATAGTATTTGGAGATGGGACTGGAGGAGTTGAGGCTACAGGAGAGTGGATCCCTGCCTGTTGGAATCAGTGCCTTTATAATAAGAGCTAGCACAGAGCTCACTGTCACTCTCTCTCCACCATGTGAGGACGCAGACCCTAAGTCAAGACAGGAAGCCTCAGAATGAAAGCTACCTTGCCAACACCTTCGTCTTGTCATTTGCAGCCTCCAGAATGCTGAAAAATAAATTTCTATTGTTTAGACATAGGTCTATCCTCAACAGAGTATCTGTAAATATTCCTTCTATAAATGAGTGATAGGTGGAGGGGACTGTAACTCATATTCCTCAATCCTCAATAGCTCACGCCTTACCTGTGTAAGCAGAACCTCTTGTCCCTGATCAAAGTTTAACTAGGTATTTTCAATTTCACAATAATCACAACAGTATCATTATGCATATTCTTCCACTACAGGCTCCTCCGCTGCTGAGTTGCTTTCAAAGCTGTGCCACACTTGTCTCTGTAGTTAGGATATCCAGGTTCTGGCCAAGAGTAACAGTCAACTGCTGAACCCAAAGCTATAAACCATCAAGATGTCATAGTGCAAATGTATTATTTTCAGCTTTCCTTGAGTTACAAGAACTGGAGAAAAACACTTTAGGGACCCTCTTACCCAGAGTCCTAAAAACACTCTCAGTCCCACCTTGGTACTTACGGAGTCGGATAGGGAAGTACATCCTCCAGCTTCTGCCTTCAGCCCTGTCTCTACAGAGCACAAATCCCAGGCCTCATCTACCATGGCCTCTGGCCTCTCAGGTCCATCTCAAGTAAGCAAGCACCTGTGGACAGCCAGTCCTCCCCACTACCACTCTTATCTCCATTGATCAAGAGCCAAGATCAAGCTACACCTTGAAGCAAAGTTCTTCTTTTTTCTCTCTCTCATTGAGTTTATTAGTACATTTTAGGTATACAGTAGTACAGTTACATTCATCATTGGGATCTTGTACCTTTACTTGACAGGTCTTGGTTCTCATTGTTCCCGTTTACCCCTGCCCTCTCTTCATCCCCTCCTCCCTTCCCAATTTACAAAAACTTTATTTCCATTTTCTCATATTTTTTTCTTTTCCCTTATTGCCTTCCCCTACCCTTCCCACTTCCCCTACACCTTTAGCCCTTTTCTTCCTATTTCACATTTTCAATTATACCATTAGGATCTCATTTACGATTATAGTTTTTCACCCCAGAGGAACTATTCAGTATTTACACATGTGTGACTTATTTATTTCACTTAGGAGTATATCCTCTATATGCATCCATTTTCCTATGAATGACTAATTTCTCATTCTTTATGGCTGAGTAGTATTCCATTTTATAGAAAAACCACATCTTCTTTATCCAGTCTCCCACTGATGGACAAATGGGTTGTTTCCAAGTTTTAGCCATTACAAACTGTGCTTCTATAAACATGGGTGCACATATATCACCCTGGTATGATTCTTTTAATTCTTTTGGGAAGATACCCAGCAGAGGGATGGCTGGGTCAAATGGAACCTCTAGTCCCAGCTCTTTGAGGTATCTCCATATTGATTTCCATAGTGGTTGTGCCAGTCTGCACTCCCACCAACAATGGAGAAGGGTTCCTTTCTCCCCACAACCCCGCCAACATTTGTTATTGTGTGATTTCTTGATACCAGCCATTCTCTGTGGGGTGAGGTGGAATCTCAGTGTTGTTTTCATCTTCATCTCTTGAATGACCAGGGGTGTGGAACATTTTTTCATATATTTACTTGATGCTTATACTTCTTTGCCTGAGAAATGTCTGTTCATTTCAGATGCCCATTTTTGAATTGGGTCTTTATATTTGGGGGGGGCTGAGTTTTTTGAGTTCTTTATATATTCTACATAATAGTCCTTTTTCTGAGAAGCAGCTGGTAAAAATTTTTCCCACATTGTAGGTTGTCTCTTAGTTCTGTTGATGGTTTCTTTTTCAGTGCAGAAGCTTTTTAATAAGATGAGATCCCAGTTGTTGATTCTTTCTGCTAGTTCCCATGCTACTGAGAATTTGTTCATAAAGTCTTTTCCTATGCCAATGTCTTCAAGAGTTCTGCCTAACTTATGTTCCAGCAAATTTAGTGTCTCTTTTTTAATATTTAGATCTTTAGTCCAGTTGGATTTTAGTTTAGAGCATGGTGAAAGATAAGGGTCTAGTTTTAATCTTTGGCAGGTTTAAATCCAGTTTCTTCCAACACCATTTACTAAAGAGGCTATCTTTCCTCCACTGAGGATGGTTGGCTCCTTTGTCAAAAATGAGGTAGCTGAGTTGTTTCTGTATCTTCCAATTTATTTCACTAATCCTTGGGTCTTTTTCTTTGTCAGTGCCATGCTGTTTTTATCACAGTGGCTTTGTAGTATAGTTTCAAATTGGGAATTGTTATACCTGCTGCCATGTCTCTGTTGCCCAGGATGGCTTTTGCTATTCTAGGTCTATTCTGATTCTAAATGAATTATTGGATTATTTTGTCTAGTTCTGTGAAATATACCATTGGAATTTCAATTGGCATTGCTGTGAATCTGTATAGCAGTTTTGGTAGTATGGCCATTTTCACTATGTTGATTCTTACTACCAAGGAGCAGGGGATATCTTTCCATTTTCTTATATCCTGTTCGATCTGTTTTTTCAGAGTACAGTAGTTTTCAGTACAGAGGTCTTGAACCAAAGTTCTTGACACACCTGAGTCCTTGGATTCTCTTCACACCCAGCCATAAACAGTAGTTTTTGGTTTGAGGAAAAAATTGTACTGAAGGTGAGGAACAAAGTGACTCTTTTCCCCACAGAGAAATCTGCATGAGTGTGTGTGTGTGTGTGTGTGTGTGTGTGTGTGTGTGTGTGTGTAGGGCTAGAATAAAGATATATGTCCTCATTGTGCTGTTGCCAGTAGACATTTGACTAGCACCCTTAAGCGTGACATCTGTTTGTTCAAATGTCACACAATTCATGGTCTGTGTGCAGTTGTGGCGGTGTTGTGGACTCAGCTGAGGACTCTCAAGCCTGGCAACCTCCCTGCCATGCTTCTCTGTGGCCAGAAGCCAGAGCTGTGCACTGCAGAGTGTGTGGATCTGTGCACACACTCTGCACACGAGGTCACACACCCAAAGCAGGTGAGAGGCACTTCCCATCCATGGATGCCTCATTCCTTTTATGTTATTTATCGTGCCCCCAAAACTGTAATATATACAATCTTATCCTGGGGTCTTGATTTCTTTCATGTGGTTCTTTGTGCTAACGAGATTAAATCAGTTCCAATAGGTACTGGTTTAATAGAGATGATAAACTTTTATTGAACTTGAGCACATTAAAATGAAATGTAAGCAATAGGTGATTTTGGCATTTGCCTGGGGTCTCTTCCAATCTGAATAAAACCAGCATACCTTCTCTGAAAAATAACAGCTCCAAGCCCAGCTCACTTTATGTGCTTAATTAAAATCTATTTTTGTGGTTAAAAAAAATGAGCTAAACAATGTACTGTTCCTTCTCTTCTTCAGAGGTCCAAAGAACCATGTTTTCAACTGTGAAAACAAAGACCAACGACCACTTCCTTGAAAAAAGCAGACTTTCAAGCTTCACACTAAGAGCAGGTACTGAGCTGTTTCACAGCGGCCCGCCTGCTAATCTGTGATCTGTTTTGTCTGTGAATGGGATTATCATGGTGGTTTATTGAATCAGAGCCAAAAATGATGTTAAGTAAACTGTTTACACAAAGTCACCAGGCTGAAAAATCCAAACTCAGACTCATTTCAGGTTTTAACCAAAATAAACTTTATTATAGTTTCAACTGGACAGTTAAACCTTTCAGGGTCTGTGCAACTTGCTGAATGTGTAAAACATGAGACCACAGCTCTCCACAGAAACTCTGAGACTGTAAATATCATGGCTAACCTCTAAAGGCTGCCTTGCTCTGCAGCTCTCTGCTCGGCATTCAGTCGGACCGGACTCCAGCCAGGGTCCTGGGCCAGGCTCCTGTCACTGTCTCTGCCAGTCCTCTAAGTCAAGCGAGGAGGTCTGGATCTGCAGCATAGCAGGGGGTAGGTGCAGCCCCTGCCACTATCCCCCAGCCTGATTCCTTAGAAAAAGACATCTTTATGTCCCCGGGGGTGGGGGGCTGGCAGGAATACACCTGGCCTCTTTTGAACCCTATCATTGCCCCCCAGTTTGAAAGGGTCAAAATTACTTTTTTTTAATTAATGTCTGCTCCTGCCCTTAGTGAATCTTAAATTCTAATCCAGGGCCAAAACATTTCACAAGACATGCTTTGATCTTCTTTAAAATAGTCAGAAGACCAAAAGAATAGAAATGTCAACCAATCAAGCCCAACTCAAACACAATGTTTTGTCTCTTCACGGGTTCTGTGGCATAAAGCCAAGCAGGGGTTCCGGTCTGCATTCAACACGGTCATGGAAGTAACTCTAAGGTCACTTCTCCAGGACGCTCTGTGTACAGATAAGAAAATGGGCGTTCAGAAGAATATCACTGGATTGTCACTAGTTTTTTTCCTCCTGCGTTTAATTTTCCCAGAGTGGTCTTCTAGACAACTTGGACTTTTGGCCTCTTACCTATCGTCTCTGAACTTACTAGACTTCATTCCTTCATTCATTCATTCAAGATTGGTCAAGGACACAAGCACTGTATTGTGACCTAAGAAATACAAAAGGTTTCTGACCTCAAGGGCTCACAGATCGACAGGTGAAGGAACAAGTAATTATAATATAGGACAGCAGTTGTTTAAATACAGAGCTAAGTCTCATGGGAAGACAGGTGCCTTTTCTCAATCACCTTCCCAGCTCTTCTGCTTCCTGACCTCTAGATGCTGAAGGCCTCTCAGCCTCAGTCCTCTTTTTCCCTCTACCTATCCATTCCCCCTTGGTGGTATCTTCCAGTCCCAGAGCTTTCAACAGATCTGAGCCGATGGCTCCATCTTTTCCTCTCTCCAGCCCTGATCTATCTCTGGAGCTCCACATTCTCCCCATTTGAGTAGATTCAGCTGAATGATTATGTTCAGATCATAACTTACTGATCTTTGCCTGTTTGCAATGCCCTTCTCTCTGCCTTTCTTCATCCTACCAGCTGTTGTAGCAAAGTGCCCAAGGGCAGTTTTGACTCCTCCATTTCCTGCCAATGATCATCAAGTCTTATGCCTTCCATCTGCAGATAGACCTGTCCCTGTTTCTGTCTCCACAGCCCTCGAGGAAGCCCCACTTCAATGCCCATCACCTGTTTCCAGCATTCCCCCAGTAAGTACTTCCACATGTTTTCTACTGTGGCAGCGGAAGGTTTATGTGACCAGTATGAATCTAAAGTCATAAAATGCCACTCCTCTAAAATAAAAGCCTTCCAAGGGAAGAGGTAGAGATTTATCCTGTCACACAAAACAACTAAACAATCTCACAAAAAAAAAATGGAACAAAAGCTAACAAAACATTGGCCATTAGACAATGTCCGAGATATGAGAAACAAAGTGGAGTTTTACCACTCTCCAGGATACTGCCTGGAGGAATTTCAGGCCGAGGGATTTAGGAAGGGGGAAGCCAGGCGAAGCTTGGTGGTGCACTGAGTTGAGGAGACAATAAATAAGAGAAGCCAGGAGGTCAAGGAAGCCAGAGTTTGGAGGAGAGTACAAGAGAACACAGGAAAAGAAAGCACTGCACTGAGAGCTGCAGAGAGTGCAGAGGGTCCTCTTGGGTCTTATGCTAGTATTGATTGGTATGTACCAGGGAGAAAACCATCAGGCCAGAGAAAAAAAAATCTACCTGAAAGGATTAGATCATCAAATTGGGAATAGTTCATCAGCCCCCCAGCCAGATCGAAAACCCAAAGATGGACTCTCAAGGCAACGAGTGAAATTTCCTTTTTAGAACAAGAAAAGAGAATAAAGACAAAAATTAGAAAACATTGTGTTAAATTTTAAAATAATATAATTATGAAATGATAAAGGTTAGAGCAAAGTCTAATTACATATAAAAATAGAGAAATCAGCAAGATCAAAAGCTGGTTATTTTTTTAAAAACTGAACTGGTACTTTCAAACCTTCTAGCAAAGGAAACTTCCAGGCTCAGGTAGCTGCGCTCGTGAGATCTTCTAGATGCCAGCATTACTCGGACACCAAATCTATTTTGTTGTTGGTAGGAGAGCAGCAGTGAGACAGGATCTTGCTATGTAGTTCAGACTGGCCTTGAATTCACTATATGGTCCAGGCTGGCCTTGAACTCACGGCTGTCCTCCTGCCTCAGCCTGCAAGTGCTGGGATCACAGGTGTCTAACACCAAATCTGGACAAAGATGTGGTAAGAAAATTACTTACATAGATGCAAATTTAATCTATAAAAGTTTAAACTATAAAGCACTAGAAAATTTAATCCAACAAAATATAAAAAGGATAATAAACTCACAAATAGGGATTATTTTTAGAATCATATTTTAGTTTAACATTCAAGACAATGAGAACCTATTAAAAAGAAACAGAACAAACTGATCATCTCAAAAGACAGAGAACAAGTGTTTGACAACATGCAGTACTCACTCCTGATAAAAACTCTTAGCGAACTTAGAAAAGAGCTTCTTAACCTGATAAAAGATATCCATGAAAAACCTATAAGCTACACATTCACAACTATCTATGTCATAAATGCATTTATATGAAATTCTGGTAAATGCAAACCAATTTATAGTGGCAAGAAGGAACCCAGTGGTTTCTGGGAATTAGGGTCAGGTAATGCACTGAGTTGGGGATTACAAAGAACCATGTCAAAGTTTTAGAGATGATGGATATATTCATTGTCTTGACGTGATACTTTCATGGGCATACACACATGTCCAAACCTATCAGGTCATGGACTTCAAATATGTTGTTTACTTCATGCCGGTTTATACCTTCAAAGGTTTTACATGAATTTTAGAATAAAATTCAGAGTAGTCTCATAGTTCTACGTGATTTGCTGCCTGCTTGCATTTTCAACGTAATCTTTTATCACACGAAAATGGTCTGACAAAACTGCTCCTTAAACATAAAAAACTACTTTCCTGCCCCAGGATCTTTGCACTTGTTTCTCCCTCTGCATGGAATGTTCATTCTTTAGCACTTCAATTACTTAGTTCTTTCTCATTTTCCAAGTTACAATTCAAATATCACTTCTCATAGAGGCTTTTCTAATTTCACCTCAAATAGATCCCTCCCACCTCCTATCACCTGCTATGATCTTAATTATCACTTCTACGGCACTTACACACTCTTTAATTTTCTTAACCATTTGTCTACTTGTGTATTATCTATCTCGCCATGAGAATATTAAACTCCTTGACATTAGAGATATATTCTGTCTTGCTCACGCTCTTGTCCTTAGGACTGTCACGGTGTCTGGCATAACAAACATCCTCCAAAATACTTATTTGTGAATGTGAGAGTGAGCAGACCTTAAATAACTGTTAACATCAAAGCTGTGACTGTGAATTAGAACAAAGGGAGCTCTTCTCCATGGAGAGAGGACAAAATCAAAACAGCAGATCAAGAAAATATTTGAAGGGTCATGAACTTTTCAGATAATTTCTCATACCCAAAGAAGAATGATGAGAACCACGGAGAACTTCAGCTTTCTGATTAAAGAGAAATAGAGGGACACAAAACAAGAGAATTGGCAGCTGAGGCCCAAGTAGTAAAGCCTAGTAAGGAGCAAGCGAATTAACTGTTTAGTAAGGACTTAGCATTGGGACACAGAAACCATAGGGCCGAAGCTTATGAGTCAGGCTTTCCTAGAACTTTGTTATGCAAAAACATTCCGTAACAATAGAGGAGGCAGAGAGCCTAACTGGTAAACCTAGAGGTGGGGCTTCACCCTGGAAGGGTAGATCAAACTAGTCACAAGAGGAACTTTTATGACAAATAAATACAAATAAGGTAGTTTTGGAATTTACTCCCAAAGGAATTGCTGGAAACACTGACATTTTTCAAATCTGAGCGTGCAAGACTTGCCTATTGGGGGGACTAGTCCCATTCTTTCCGTAGCTTTGGTATTTCTGACTTGCTACCACCAGGAGAGCTAAGTATTTTGCTGTAGAAAAGAATCACAAGTGAAGCTTGATAAGAATGCTGCTGGCCAGGAGACTGACTTAACAGGTCTGGGATAGAATCTGACGCCTGAATTTCAAGTAAGTTACCAGGTTTTATTGATGTGATGTCGAGTTTGAGAATCACTAATATAGATCACAGCCTTGTCCAAACAGAGAGATTTTGCACAGACTTAGAAAATTAAGCATGAGAAGTATTGCTTGGTTTTTTTAAACAACACATTTATAAGAAGAAGCAAATACTTGATGCCTATCTTGCTTGTATAAATACATGAAATAACACTTTTTAAGGCAGATCATTAAAAGCATAGATATTTGAAAATATTGAAGAATTCTTCTTGCTTCTCCTTAACTCTTGAAAAGGAGTCATGTGATATTCAAGTGGAAGTTTTGATTGGAAATTTGGAAGGAAAGAAAGAGTTTCAAGGAAGGTTTAAGAGAGACCATTTCCAGAGCTCTCGTACAAAGACAAGGGGAATGATTCCCTGGGAAATGGAAGTTGCTATGTAGAAATTCATTGCTCGCTGGGGTGGGGTGGGGGCTTCCAAGCCTGATGAGAAGGGCTGAAAGGGGATCACTCAGGGGGTTCAAGAAGTTATCCCTGTAGTTGCAAATGTTCTGGCTCAATTTAATATGGGAGAGGAGGCTGGGGCTGCAGAGTAGTTGCCTATTTCTGGGAGGTGACTGTGCCACCTTCAACACCAAGAGGCCAGATACTGGTCCAACCTTAGAAGTGACTGTACCACCCACCATGGAGAGATTAGATGTGAATCCTAAGTAGGTCTGTTATCCTACAGCATTTTCTTTTTTCAATAAATAAAATAAACTTATTTCTCTCTATTCTGGGGATTTGTAAGTTCAAAATGCTGGCAGATTCAGTGTAATCAGAGCCTATTTTCTGATTTATAGACACTATTTTCTTGCTGTGTTTTCTCATGGTGAAAAGGACAAGGAAACCTATGGTTTCTGTAAATTTTGCTTTAGAGGATGGCTTGAAAGAGCAATGGAACCCAGCAGACAGTATTTTGTACAGAGCAGACAACCAGAAATCTAAGACCTAGGGGTGGAGTAGCAGCCAAAAGAGAAGCCTATGATTTGAAATCAGAGAGCCTAGCAGTATCAGTCTCTAGAGTCATAAACTGCAGGAACAGGCAGCTTTAATATTTGTCAGGACCAGAAAGAGCAAAGTCATCTTGTGATAGTATCAGTCAAGTAAGAAATATCAGTCATCTTTTCCTCTTCTTTTTTCTGTGCTCCAGCCCTAAAAAGAATAACAGCTAAAGTTAACAGTAAAAAGAATAACAGCTAAAGTAAATGAGTCAGAAACAAATGAACTGCTAACCACACTTCCCTCCCAGGCAGCAAGTGACTACCTGAAGCAAATTTTAGGAGGGAAAAAAATTCAAAAAGACCTAATGGTAAGTTGGTTTGGGGTTTTGGTTAGTACTGGCCAAGCAAGGATCATACCATCTTCATTTGATGGAAAGGGCAAATTTGAAGGGTTATGGGAGACAAAATAAAGACACTTTTTATTTCCTCTCACAGATTGTGCACAGGTTACAAGGGTTTATTCTAATCCTACTCTTCCCCAAATCCCTTCTTCATACTACCTTTATGAAAAACAACCACAGAACTTTCTTTTATCTAGTTATCCACCTCGTGTCAGTTAGAAATCCCTTACATTTTAGGTGTGGTTGACCCCAGAATTTCTGTAGGTAAATTAGAAGAAAGAATAGGGAAATGTGAAAAATAGAATAATGCAAAAAAAGAAGATGGGACCAGAGAGCCATTGGAAATGACATTTTTCCAAAAGCAATATAGCTATGAGGATGTACTCGTATCTGTTTCAGTCAGACATGGTCAGACATCAGATATGGAAATAACTGTTAGGAAGGAAGAAGTTGTTATGCTCACAGACCTCCCAAATCGGGAGTTATGGGGTGCCACACAGGGCCACACAAGGACGACACAAGAGCGTGTCAGGACACAGTGTAGCCTAGAACCTTTGTTGTGGTTTTTGCTGGAGGGAATAGACAAGGTAAGGAGGTTCAGTATTGATGAGTTTGAATGACTCTGAAGTACAGAGGCATAAGGGCTGGCTTTCATTGCCTGGTACTTGCCCCTGGGATAGTGAGGGCTGAGAAGTATTGACCCTGACAGTGAGATCCGAATAGAGGAGACTGGTTGGGCAGTGCACTTGAAGGTCACGCCGAAGGCAAGTTCTTCAACTCTCTCTAGGAATGAGCCAACCCTGGGAGGGTCAGGCCTCTGGGCTTTAGTAGCAAAGCATCAAAAAACAGAAAATAGAAAGTTCATACGATTTAAAACAATACATAATAGGGTCAAATGATGCAAAGAGGACCAGGAAATTCAGAATTTAAAAAAATAACAATTATTGGATTTTCCAATTAATTGCTTGTCATGATGAGCATTTTTAGTAAGTAATTTAGGCAGGCTGGTGAAGGCCAAATGGATTAAGTTCAAGTTTTTGGTTAAGAAACAGTGTCCAAGATGAAATCAGCACCTCATAAAGAGATCTGTGTTCCCAAGGCTATCACAGCATTTTTCACAATAGCTGAGATACGCAAGCAACCTAAGAGACTATTGATGAATAAATGGATAAAGAAAATGCGGAATGTATTCACAATGGATAGTATTCACAATGGAATAGTACACTAAAAGAAAAAACATCATAGATAGAGGTAGCCTTCCGTATCTGAGAGTAACACATTGGCAGGTTTGACTTATATCTGCAGATTGAGCTAATCCCAATCGAGAATATTTTTTAAAGCTGTATCTGTACTAAACATACACAGACATTTGGTCATTATCTCCTAAACAATATGGTATGACAAATATTTACATAGCATTCTTTAGGTATTATAAGTTATCTGGAGATAATTTAAACCATATAGGAGAATCTGCGTAGCTTATATGAAAATACTGTGCCATTTTAGATGAGCAATGTTGGCATCTTCAAGGGACTCTGCAATGGTTCCTCTGTGGATACCGAAGGACAACTATAGGGTGATACAGAAAAAAAAAAAAAAACAGTGGTTACCGGGTACAGGGATGGAGACAGGAAATTGGAAAATTTTGGCCAAAGGATGCAAAGTTGCAGATACATTAGACAAAAAGTCTGTAGACCTAGTGAACAATATGAAGATGATCGTTCAGAAAATTGTATTATAGCGGGACTTTTTAAAAATAAGGGGATTTTAGTTGCTTTTGTCACAAAAATAAAAGTAGCTATGCAAGATGTGTGGTCCACAATCTGCTTCACGACAGTAACCACTCTACCGTCCACATATATCCCGTAACATTATGTTGTGAACCTCAAAAATACACATTCAAAGTTATTTTGTAGGGCCGAGGATTTAGCTCAGTGGTTCCGGTGCCTGCCTCCCAAGCGCAAGGGCCTGAGTTTGATCCCCGGTACCAAAAAAAAGTTATTTTGTAAAAAGAAACAAACCGTATTCAGTGACAGAGATTCTTCAGAGGATACATGGCGCTGAAACAAAAGAAAGAGAAGCAGCGTGAGTACAGGAAGATGGCAGGATAAGATAAAAGTTAATTTACTTTGTTAGATCTGTTTTTGCTTTAGTGGACAAGAGATATAAATATGCTGGTAAGTAGAAGAGCAGAAACTAGTATAGCAAGAGAGAGTTATTATAAGATGCTGGATTCAATTCCACAGAGACTTCCATCACTTTTGATTTCTAACAGTGTGCAAACAGGCATCAGGGAGCAATATGTACATGTCCAGCCTCATTTTCCAGTCAAGTCTGTGAGTCAAGATTGGGATCAGCTGGCCTGTACACAATGCAATGACCCTAGATAGTGTGGTAGGCTCCCTGGAAGGCTCTTATCAAGGGATTGTCCTTGTAAGAGTCTGGTTTCCCTATAGTCATGGACACAAAAGACGAGACAAAAGAGCTGAATTTTCTTCTGATGTGAGAAGGGGAGAGTTATGTGTTTGCCCATGTTTTCCACATTGACGACTCATTTCTGGAAGAGGTCAAGTTCTCCATAAACCCATACAACATAAAAGCAAAAGCAAGTCAAGGCATATTTGAGCAATGGTGAAGAGTTGACCAAACCACCACACACACACAAACACACATGCACATGCACACAAGTGAGTGCCGCCACCTATAAACTTGGACCTTTTACCACAAAACTCATCTGTTAAAGCAGTCCCTGATACAGTACCTGTAAACTGACATAGATTAAGATTTTGTTCTCATGGGTGGTACTAGATGGAGTTTGGCCAGCCTATGTCCCTCCCTGCTGCATAAGATTGAGACAATAAGATAGACCCTCTAATTCATATGCTTGATGTGTTCTACAAGGAAAACAAAAAGAAGTATAATTCAAGGCCTCTTACATTACCAATAAAAAGAAGACACAGATAATAAAAAGCATAATAGAAGGGGCCCAACTCAATAACTCAGACAAGCAGTTTAAGAAAAGGCCTTCATAAGTCCAGAAGTCATGTGGAAGAGATGGGGTTTGTACTACTGTCCATCTCACATCAGGGGCACAGTTGCCACTCATAAAATTACCCATAAAGTTGCAGTAAAGAGCTCATCTCCATGAAGGATGTAAGTAGCCAGGGAAGCCAACTCCCTACCCTGCAGAGTTCCTCTCTGTAGCTCTGGGTAGGGGGCACACGCTTCCTTCTCAGAAAGCCTGACTACTAATAGCAAAAAATTTGTAAATTGGAAGGAACTTTCCCCGCTGGAGAAAAATAACCATGACAGAATTTGGCACAGAGTTGAAGCTAAAGCTCTAGACTTCCAGAGCCCTAATCAGCTGCAGTCATTTTAGGAACCGGTCTATGTGTGGGAGGATTCTCAGGAAGCAGGGAGAGGCTCTTCCTCCTCTCTGGGGTCCCTTTTGCCCTGTTCTCATGTGCCCTGACTAATCATCTTAGTAGATGTTGGGTCAGAGTCAATAAGAGATCGGACTAAGGTCGCTTACTTGCTTTGTTTACACTGCTAATTTTATCACTGCTTGGAAGGCTAATGGTATTATTCTGCTTTAACTATGATGAATGTCCAGCTGAAGCCTTGCTGGAGCAAGTTAAAGACCAATACAGCAAATCCAAAACTTTTGATGTGAGTAATATTAATATCATTGGACTCCCTATTCTTTCCATAATCCGTTACTTGCTGCTGATAAGCAGCGGTCTTTCTAGCCTAGCACTTTTCATACGGTCCTCTCAGGGCAATCAACCTCAGAATCCCTAGGTGAGCTGGAGCACAGAGTCCCAAAACCTGCATGCTTGCTCTTGTGCTTCCTGAGGGAAGGGGAGTTCTGATTTGATACCTCGATGAGGGATGCTGGGAAGGGCTGGAGAGATGAAGGCTCAAAGTCTAGTTGTTAGTTACATTTCAGACTTCAAGGGCAGCTTAGGGTTTTAGTAACCTCCATGAATGGACAATGCTTATAAAACTTTATTATTGTGCATACAAGTAACCTAGGAATCTTGTGAAAGTACATATTCTGTTTCAGAAAGTGTGGGGCAGAACCTGAGATTCTGCATGTTAAGAAGCTCCTAAGGGAAGTTAGTGCTACTGGACCACATTTTGAGTACCAAGTCAAAAGACAGTATGGAAGAATCAGGATATGGCTTAATATATTTACTCATATTGCCAGCATGAGCTTCCTCTGCTAAAAACTCAGGCTTGCCTTTCCACAATTTGCTCATTTGTGGTCCATACCCTCCAAATGCTTTTTGAACAAGTCAAGTAAGTATTTTTATTACTTTCCCTTTTTTAGACTAGCTCCTTCCTCATCTACTCTAACTATAGAATTTCAATGCACCTTTCAAGATCTATCATGTTCAGAAGTAAAAGTCATTATATTATAATGATACATGCAGACCTAGCAGCACCAATTCATAATAGCTAAAATCTTGGAAGCAGTCTTTATGTCTATCAGCAGGGGAACGGATAAAAGAAATGTGGTATTTTCACACAATGGGACACTGCTCAGCCACAAAGCAGGATAAATGTAAGTGATTTGTAGGAAAACGGGTGCACCTTAAGACCATAATATTAAGTGAAATAAATCAGACACACAAACTTAAATATTATATAACTTATTTTAGATGATAAGCTCAAATATAAATAAATTAAAGAGCAAAATAAAAGATAACAGGAAACAGAGAGATAGATCTTTTGGAAAAGGGAAGGGAACCAAGAGATTAAGGGAAGGGGTAAGGAGTAGAGGGAATGGGAAAGTAGAAAAGAATTAAGATGTACCATGTACATCTTAACTCCCCACAATAAATATAATGATTACTGCAAACATGTACTAATACCAATAAAAACTTTCAAAGATCCTTTAAAAATCTCTCTCAAAATCTCCTTGCCATATGACCACCAATTCTTACTCTGGATGAAGTTTTATGACTATCTTCTCTCCTTATTCCACCATTGATAATAGGGGAGCAAACTGTACAATGGTAGAATTCACCTCCAGCTTCTCTATGGGGTTCTTATGATTTTCACACAATTACAAAATGCAGCAAGATGGCCCACGGGCTAAGCGAACAATAAAGACCATAGAGGCTGAAGGTATTACGAGTATGAGAGAATAGTCGTGGAAAGTCAATGAGAGAGAGGTGGACAGGAGAAAATGGAGGTGCTGAGAATTTGCCAGTAGACATGGGCATCCATGTCCTAGGTGAAATAAGTGGAATGCTGCTTTGCTAGTGGTTGGGCAAATGCCCCTAAGCCCCACTCCCATCCATGACCCATGTACCACCAATTACACACCAAGGCAGAACTCTGTGCTAGGAAATGTGGCTTCCCATTCCTGAATTTAAGACAGCTGGAAGCCCAGGATGAGCCCACGCTATATACAGTTGGCCTTCGCCATTGCAGGGTCCACATTTCTGGATTTCCCCAAGAATGGATTAGAAAATATGTTTTTTAAAAGTTGCTTCTGGACTGGACATGTTCAGCCTCTTTTTCCTTGCCATTATTCCCTAAACTCTATGCTATAAGAAGTGTCTACATAATGTTTAGGTATTAAAAATAATCTAGAGATGATTTAACAGATACAGAAGAATGTACATAGATTATATGCAAATTCTACCACTTCATTTAAGGTACTTTGGTATTCATGAATTTTGGCATCTTTGGAGGGTCCTGAAAATAATCTCAGTATTGCAGAGGGAAGAAAAACTCCCAGAGAGTCTCCACTTCTGTCTTTAACACTCACTGCAGAGGAAAGGGGTGAAATTGCTCAGAGCTCTTACACTTTAGGGCTATGGATTGCTGGCAGGGTTGTTTGCTGAAATCTGAAGTTCCCAGCCTCTTCTTTTCTCTCATGACCCAGTGGTACAGTTCAGGACCCTCCCCCACCCCGGGGCATCTGACAGGGCTTTTTCTTCACTTCCTGCTTTCATAGCCTCTTCCACTTTCTCTGCTCAGGATCTGCATGTGCCCTAGGTACATCTTAAATTCCAGAGAGGAAGCCACATTCCTGGTCAGGACCCTGCTTTGGCTTATGTTTTTGCTTGGTGGGAGTGTGGGGTAGGGATGGGATTTGGAGATATTTGCACAGCTAATAAATCAGCCCCGGTGTCACGTTTCTTCTAGGGCTTAGGAGCCTACTGTCAAAACTCTAGCACTTCCTTCTATTCCCTCCCCACCTTGCTTTCATGAGTCCTAAGAGATCACAACTTCCACGCCAGAAGACCTTTAGGATTGTGGCATTCACACTTGCTTAGTTCTTGCCCTTAATATTTTACCTTGATATTGTTTTACATCAGCATTATGCAAGTGAAGTTGTCAGTCACTCCATAGCAGAAACTGTCTTTCACTTTTTTGTAACATGGGCTCCACACCCCCTTCCCTGAACATGAAAGATACTCATTAAAAATTTATCTTTGCAAATAATACAGATAGGATGCTTAAAGGACCTGGACAGCAACATGCAGTGCTATCCACACATGAACTTAGAAAAGGCAATTAAAAACCCCACCTCTGAAACATAAGAGAGAGATGAACCAGATGCGAACGTGTGAAGACATACAATGCGGAGCATGTATGTGAAATTCATTTCAGCCAGCACCGAAGAACCTACTTACATTTTGTACCCATACTTCTATTGATTGGCACAGCATTTGCCAGCCTGTGGGTAGTTTACTGGAAACTCCCAGTTGTAGACATGGGAGCCCATCTCTGGACCAAACTGTAGGGTGAAAGAGTGTCCTCAATCCCTACCCTATGATAAAGCAGCAGCTACAAGGAGCCTCGTCCCAAGAAGCAGCTGTTATTTGGCAATTGCTCATGTCATGGCTTTTATTAGAAATTCAGATTCCTGGGAATGGAGAGTCATCCCAAGATTTGTGAGAGATGTGTTGTGTCTAATCTCATGTCCTCCTTTCCCTGCCCCAAGTGCTAGACTAGTGGTGGAGATGCTTGTTTGCTCTGGCCTCTTGGGAGGTCCCTCATGCCTCCTTGGTGACCTAATCATTAGTGCGCAAATCTTCATGTATTTAATTTATATGAGTCACCATTTGGGCAAGCTAAGAGATCTCTCCAGAATATGGAAGCAAACCCACTAATAATATAAATTAAACATAGGAAATGTATTTGCTCAGAAAGTTTCAGTGGAAAACAAAATATAAGCTACATAACTGCATGAGAATAAATACTCCCACTCATTGAAACTCATGGAAAATACTTTAGTCACATCTTTTAACAGAATTTACTCAAAAGGGAGAAATATACTTCACAGGAAAATTATAAAGTAAGTGTCACACTGCCTGTGCACTTCATATTTTCCACAATCAGAATTATATCAACCTCCTCCAAGTCCTAGTCTATTTACTAGTGTTTGTTTATATTCTTTAATAAATTGGTGCATCTTGCACCATTTTTATTGTGGTTTGGTGGCTACACTTGTGAATGAGACCTTTTTCTTGTTACATTTTTTTGGGGGGGTACCGAAGATTGAACTCGGGTCCTTGCACTTGCAAGGCAGGCCACCGAACCACTGAGCTAAATCTCCAGCCCTTTCTTGATACATTTTCAAACTATAATTGTTAAATTATAATAGTATTGAGTTACTTATATATTTTCTTAAAAATTGACCATATTACTATAGGTTGCTATCAATTTTTTTAAGCAAAACATTTATTGGTACATTTTAGGTATACATAATGATTACACATCATAGAGAATTTGTACCTGTACACCATACATCTTGATTCTCACTTTTTCCCATCCCTCTCCCCTCCTTTCATCCCTTTATCCCTCCCTTATTTACAAAAGCTTGGTTTCCATTTATTTCCTCTTTTCTCATTTTTTTCCTTTTCCTTCCTTCCTTCTCCCACACCCCTCCCTAGTTCCTCTACCCATTTGAACATTTTCTTCCTATTTCACAATGTCTCTTATACATTTTGTTCCTCATTTACACTTTCAGTTTCTCAAACTAGAGAAACAATGTAGCATTTATACCTGTGTGTCCTATTTACTTCACTTTAGAGTATGGTCCTAAAATGCATCCATTTAGCTATAAATGTCTCAAGTTTATCTTCTCTACAGATAAATAGTTTTCCATTATATTTAAAAAAAAACACATCTTCTCTATCCATTCATCAGTTGATGGGCATTTGGGCTGTTTCCACGTTTTAGCTATTATAAACTGTGCTGCTATAAACATGGGTGTGCATATATCACTGTGGTATGATGCTTTCTGGATACTTTCTGGAAAATATCAAGAAAGGAACTACCTGGGTTAAATGGAATCTCTAGTTTTAGTTTTTTGAGGACTCTCCACACTGATTTTCACAGTGGTTGCACCAGTCTACACTCCCACCAACAGTGGAGGATTCCTCTTTCCCCACAGACCCACCAGAATTTGTTATTAGTTGATTTCTTGATAGCAGTCATTCTTTCTGGAGTGAGATGGAATCTCAGCATTGTTTTAATTTGAATCATTCAAATGCCAGTGTTGTTGAATATTTTTTCATATATTTATTTGGTGTTTCTACTCCTTCATCTGAGAAATATCTATTCATTTCAGATGCCCATTTTAGGACTGGATCTTTAAATATGGAGGGTTCTGACCTTTTTTTTTTTTAATTCTTTATATAATCTGGATGTTTGTCCTTTGTCTGAGGACCAGCTAGCAAAACCTTCTTTCTACACTGTGGAGTTATCTTTTTACTTTGTTGGTGGTTTCTCTTGTTATGCAGAAGCTTTCTAATAAGATGAGATCTCCATTGTCAATTCTTTGTGATATTTCCCGTACTATCAGGGTTCTGTTCATAAAGTCTTTGCCTACACCCACGTCTTTAAGAGTTTTGCCTATCCTGTCTTCCAGCAGATTTAATATTTCTTTGATCTTTGATCATTTTAATTGTAGTTTAGTATGTGGTGAAAGATATGGATCTAGTTTTACAAACTTACTGAGAAAAAAATTAGGGAAACATCACCTTTTGCAGTAGCATCCAAAAGAATGAAATACCTAGGATTCGATCTAATGAAGGAAGTAAAAGAACTTAACATTGAAAACTACAGTATTCTGTAAAAGGTGGTCAAAAAAGATACCAGAAAATGGAAAGATATCCCTTATTATTTATTGGGTAGGAAAAAACCAATATAGTGAAAATAGCCATACTTTCAAAATTGCTGTTCAGATTTAATGCAATCCCAGCAGCATATCTCACAGAATTGGACAAGACAATCCTGAAATTCATTTAGAACCAGAAGAGACTTAGAATAGCAAAGGCAATTTTGCGCAACAAAGGCAAAGCAAAGGCACATCGTGCTTCCTGACTTGAAATTATATTTCAAAGCTACGGTAACAAAAACAGCATGACAGACCTGAGGATCAGTGGAATGGGCTAGAGGATGCAGAAATGAAGAAGACATGAAGAAGCCAAACATTTTCACTGGAAGAAAGATAACCCCTTTAGTAAATGGTGACAGAAAAAAAAATTCTAGTAGTTTTGGGTGTCTGAGTTCTTACTTTTTTATAATTTTACTTTTTTATAATTAAGCATGTTTATTATGACTGCCTTAATTTTGATAATTATGAAACTGAGTTTAAGAGAAGCTGAATATTGGTCTAACATTCAATTAGTTAGAACAATGATAGAACGGGAAGCAGTTTTTATATTACAGGGACTATGTATACTTTGAAAGTTTGAATAAATTCTCCTGTAACAATGTCTAAAATGGACATATCTGTTGCTACTAAAATCTTCACATTTTTTTGTTTTTCTCTTGATTAAATATTCATTCTAGATTTCCTATTTCAGTAATTTTTTTTCATTTATATATTTCTAGTATTTTCAAATTTATTAGCTTTGGACTCCATTTATATACCTTATTTACTTCATATCTGGATTGGACATATTTTTTGTATCTAAAGTAATATTTATGAATATTCTTTATTCTTTTATCATATAAGTTAGACTGTTTACTCTTGAATTGGATATTTATAAATTTTAATTCATCCATTTCTACTGTTATATTATTATTCTTTTGTTTATTCTATTTCATTTTTCCTACATTCCCTGTTTATTTTTGTATTTGTGTAGTTTGTTTTCTTATTTATTTTTATTTTCTTAGTTCTTGAGTTAGTACATATTGTTTTGATTTTGTTTTCAGAATCCTTTAACATTATGAATTTTACTTTGAAATTCTAACTACTACTACTGTTAGCTCTTTCCCAGAGGCTTTAATTTATAGAGTTCACTTATCACTGTTTCCCAAATGTAATTTAAATTAAAGGATAGATATTTCCTTTTTTTCCAAGATATTTTCTGTTTTTGTTATTTTTTTTTTTAATTTTACTGATACCATTTATATTAACAAAATGACCACATTCATCATAGGGAATTTGTACCTTTACATGATGCATTTTGATCCTCTTTTTTTCCCATTCCAAAATATTTTAAAATAATGCACTAAAACTTTCAGATGACTAGGATTATTTTATTATTATATTTTGGTATTTATTTCTATTTTATCAATTCAGGGTCAGAATCAATGGCCCCTACAATTTCTGTTTGATAGCTAGCCTATTAATTTTTTTTTCTTTTCTTTTTTTTTTTTTTTTTTGTACCAGGGATTGAACTCAGGTCCTTGCGAGGCAGGCCACCGAACCGCTGAGCTAAATCCCCAGACAAATTTATTTTATTAATCATATTATTTAAATCTTCTCTATTTTTTTACCTTTTTTCTCCTATTTGATTTGACAATAACAGAAAGAGATATATGCTTTAAAAGTTGCTGTATTCTGACAACAGTTCTTAAATTTGTAACAGTTTTTTACTTATCTATTCAATGGTGTTTGGGAAAAATACTTATAAATGAGTTTTGCATTTTCCTTGTGGAACATAAATATCACTAAGAAAAGAGAAATTTTTGTCTCACATAATTGTTTTTGCCTTGAATACTACTCTTACGTTAACTTCATAGTGTCTTTACTTGGCTTGTATTTGCAATAATTTGCTTTACTGCCCCATTACATTTAGAGTTTATTTTGAACAAAACATTATATTTAAATCATCTAAAAGGTCAAATAGTTAAAAGTCTTAGAACAAAAGTGAAAAATGATTTTTTTTTTCCTCAACTTTATTGTTGTCTTCTCAAGTTCCCAAACACCTACGGGAGTGAACCAGGCAAGCTCAGGGCTTGACTATTCTTGTTATGTTTTGGAGCCTAGCAGATGAAACAGACATTTTAATGATGCTTAAAGATGTTCTAGGTAGTGTAAAAGATGAACCTTCAAAGTTATTATCTTAATCTATTTAAGCTGCTATACAAAAAAATCACAAATCAGGTGGTTTATAAAGAACAGAAGTTTATTTCTCATAGCTCCAGAGACTGGGAAGTCCACGATCCAGGTTCTGCTTCCTCGTAGACAGATGCCTTGTCATTCTGACTTCTTATGATGGAAGTCAAGAGAGCTCTCTCTTGATCTCTTATTAGGACACTAATCCCGTTCACGAGGGCTTCCCTCACCATGAATTAATTGCCTCCCAAAAGCCCTACCATCATTTTATGGGTGAAAATTTCAACATATAAATTTGTGGGACACAAACATTTAGACCACAGTCTTTTGTATGGAGACCGTTGGCAGGGGAAAACAAGTGAGTTGGAGGAGGATTAAGTAGGGCCCCAGTGGGGAGAGAGCGAGATTTCAAATCATTGTTGAGGGGGACAAAATCTGCCTCACCATTTGCAGAGCCCCACAGGAAGGTTTAAGGGCTTAATCCAGACAAATCAGTTGAAAATACCAGCCACCAGACAGAGGGGACAGCTCCGGAAGACCCCAGGGTGAAAGACAGCAGGTGGCTTCCTGGGCCTGCTCAACATAGGTCTGGCTGAAAGGAAGAAAAGACAGTGGGCAGGAACAGAAGCGGCTGTCTGGTTCCTTGAGATGGAAGTTTCCTGGGCGCTTGCCTGACTTTGGCCTTGCTGCAGTGGGGGAGAGGGTCCTTGCCAAATGCAGCGGCCCTTGGATGTCTGGGTGATGATTTATAGGTGAAACTCAGCCCTCCTGAGGTCAGAGTCCTTGTGAATAACAAAACATTTTGTCCTGCTGTGCAAGCCTTGCACTTGCCTTGTTCTAAGGCTGTCAGTGCCTCATCAAAGAGATGGGAGAGAAAGAAAGGGAGGAGAAACAGCTGGGTTCAGTTATACTTAAGATACATATAGTTTGAAAATAAATTATCTGTCAAAGCATGTTTTGTTTCTTGCTTATTCCAGCGTGTTTGAAAATGTTTGAATTGTTTGGTTGAGGCCAGAATTCTCTAAGGATCAAGACTTTCATTTGGCTGTATGTGTCTGTTAACACTTAACAGTACTTTTCTGCTTGGTTGCATGTGATCTAAATCAAATAAAATAAATGACTAACTGCACGTTTGATTTGATGAAGTTCTGGGTCTCTAAAATAAATGGTTGTAACAGCAAATATAGAGGGCTCCACTTTCAGAGAAAATACGGAATCCTACAATTTCTCATTCCAGTTACTAGTTGTGTCTAGTCTTTGGTTAACTCTTGCCTGGACTATTGTAATGTCATCGTAAGAGATCTGCTCACTTTGACCTCTTTATAGCCTAAATTAAACATAGCAACCAGAAATTTATTATGCTTATAACATTTCTATATCAATCGGTTTTCTCCAGAGAAGCTGAACCAATAAAATGCATCCTAATATAAGGAAATTGGCTTTATTTTTTTAAAAATTGGCTCCATGACTAAGGAAACCAACACATCTAAAATGTGCAGGTGGGTTCTCAGGGTGGGCAACAAGGGAGGAGTCTATATTCTGCTGAATTGCCTCTTGCTCTGGAGCAGGGTAGTCTCTTGCTCTATTCAGGTTGACCTCTGATTAGATGAGGTACTCATTATGGAGGGCAACCTGCCATCTTCCAAGGCAACTGGTTTAAATGTTCACTTCGTAGAAATATCCAGAGTGATATTTGACCACTTATCTGGTACCATAGCCTTGGTAGTCTGCATACATAATTGACCATCATACCTCCTTCAGTTTCCTCTTAGTTGGTTCTCAGCCCTGGCAGTACACTGAAATCACTTGGGATCTTAAAAAAAAAAAAAAAATCACTGATGCCTCAGTCCTGACCCAGATAGTCTGGACACTGGGATTTTTTTAAAGCTTCACAAGTGTTTTTAATGCCCAGAAAAGATTGAGATTGCCTTTTATAAGCTTTCCCCTCCCACCATTATGACCTCCTTGCTGAATTCACTATAGACACTTTTACCTATTTTTCACCCTAAATAAACAGACAGACAAACACACACATACACAAACGCACACACTCATACATTCACACACTTTTCTAGATTTCATGGATCATCTCCTTCTGAGCTCTTCTCACCATCTCATCTCTGACACCTCCCTTGGTTACCCCATACAAAAAAGCAAACCTACTACCTACCTCATTCATTTTTCTCCATGATGTCTTCACTGCCTGAGTACCATTATGTTTACTTAATTGTACTTATGTCTGTGTCTCTTCCTCTACTATAAACAATCCGTGATGGTGGAGACTACATTTGTTCCACTCACTGCTATTAACAAGGCCTCCACAGACATTTGTTGAATGAACAAATGAATGAACGAATCCCACAGACATTTGTTGAATGAACAAATGAATGAACGAATGATGAATGAGGCACAGAATGATTTTCCTAATGATTCAAGACTTTCTCATATGACACTTCTCTCGTGTACTGTGAGCACATGGTTACTAGCAGCCTTCATAGGCTTCTCACAAAAGGCCAGGTCGAAGCATGTGAATGCTTTGGACAAGCCAGTTATTTGGAAACATAGTCAGGCAACAAGATGCTGTGCCTTTAGCTGAAATTTTGAATTATTTCATCAACACTTATTTTGGTAAGAGCAGGCACTTGAGAAGGAAGAGGTGACTTTTTATTACTGTATGCTTCAGCCCCCACCGAGTCCCATTTCTATTTGTAATGCGAGATGGAATCTTATTTGTGTTTAAACCATTGTTGATTGGCATATCCATTGGAAAGATGTGTTTGCTGAACTGATGGAAGAATCCAGTTTGGATATCACAACTGGGAATTTCCCAAAGATGGGAGTGCCCAGTTTTGCAACTTTACCTTCTTGTTCCTAGCTTATAAAAGGTCCTCAATGGGCATTTGTTTAAATCACATGCTATATTAGTGAATTTTAATAATCAATCATTTATTTTAATATTATTTAAATTTTGAAGGCTTTTGGGAAATGTTTTCAAGGGCACTGATCTAATGTGAGAGTTAGAACTTGGATGAAAATTTCTTGACCTTATTTTTCTCCTTCCCTTTTCAAAACACAAGGGGCACCTCTGGGCTTGGGGGCGTTCCACAACCTCCATAAGCCTCTCACGAAGTCTCAGAACACACTACCTTGTCCAGGATATTGTGGGAGAATTTTTTTAAAAAAGAAGATTTTTACACAGTCCTTGACTCGTGTCCTCTCCACAGATTCAAACTTAAGATATCTAGTATCAAATGTAAAGCAACTGTGCACATATTTCCTCTCTATGAATGAACAAATGAATGAATTCCTTAAAACTCAATCGTGTGTCATCTTGCAATACAATTCCTTTACTTTAAAAGTTGTCACATGAGGTACAATACAGGGGATTGAGGAGGAAGTGTTTTCTTGCAAGCTGCACATGAATAGATAGATCTTTCTTGGAAATGAAACTATTTCTATCCTTGTTCCTCTTTGGTGCATTGACCATATACTTCAAGGTCTGTCAAACTACAAGCATGATGGAATTATCCATTCTGAAATTATAAAACATAAAACTTCTGGACTGTTATGCCCACCTTCAAACTCTTCCTCCCCCCGCCTCTCTGATTTCCTTTGGTCCTAAGACTTGAGGGAACCTTCTCATAGCTCTTTCCCACCCTCAACTGTTAAACGCCTTCAAGTAATAACACTTTGCATCAACAAAGTCAGAGAAACCTGTGGTGGTTCTTGTGTGTATATATGCGTATGTTGGAAATCCGGATGTGAGAATGTTAATAGTGCCTGGGAAAAATAGCTGAAAATTCAGAGGTTCAAGATGACTAAAGAGTAGGGATAAAAATATGAGTTATAGGACAGAGTCTTGATGGAAAAGATGATGCGGAGAAATAAGAAGTAATATTTTAGAACTAGCAATTTTACAAACCAGGATTTGGATGTGAAAGAGTGACAGGGAAGTTAATTTGGAATAGAAGATAGATTAGCATTATCCCTTAGATTTATTCTGCCCCAGTATTTCATTCTTTCCCATCTTGTATCCCCATCAACTACCCAACTCTACTTTTCGTTCTTATCTCCTCCCTTCCAATTCAGGTACTGGGGTTCAGAGTGTTCATAGGAATGCATTTTAAAAACCATACTCTTTGTACTTACGATGTGACCAGATCACACCTGCATGATCATCAACACCAACCAGGGAGTCAGCTCTCCTGAGGAGGTGAATACTCTGCTTCAAATCTTTACAGAGAGGGAGGCAGTTCAGAGAAATGAAGGGAAAAACAGACCAGCCAGAAGTTTATAATTGGCACAGGGTCAGACATCCAGCTGAGATCTAAAAAAGTGAGCCAGCAAGAGAAAACATTGGCACCCAAGAATGCAGAAAAGAAGACTTTGAAGTCAGGGTTGGGAAAGTAAGAAATGGCATGACTCCTAATGCAAACTTTCTTGGGATTGGAACTACTAGGAGTGATTAGAAAGGATAATGAAATAGGACTAGACATATCAACATTTCCTGCGGTAGGAATAGTCTGAGAATAACACAAATGTGACAGGGAGAGAGGAGCAAATCCAGGGAATGAAAGTCTCTCTGTAAGAGAGGGCACCAAATGGCTATAACTTGTGCCCATAATTTACTGCTTCAGGACAAAGTAACCCACAACTCAGTGGCTAAAAACATCAGTCTATTTATTTGCTCACAATTCTTCCATTAGAGCAAGGCTCAATGTGGACAGTTTGTTATGGATTGAATTGTGCCCCCCAAAAGACATGTTGAAGTCCTAACCCTTAGACCTGATCCATGTGACCTTATTTGGAAATAGGGTCTTTGTCGATGTAATCAAGTTCAGATGAGGTCATTAGGGTGGGCTGTTCTCCAATGGTTAGTGTCCTTAGAAGAAGAGACTTGGAAACGGGGAGGTAAACTCTGTGGAGATGGGAAGGGGATCCAAGGAGGGGCAGAAATGGGAGGTGCCGGAAGGAAGGGGAAGTAAAAGTGATTAAGATGTGATGCATATATGTACCAATGCCCTGGGGTGAATGCAATTATTACATATTGTCAACATATACTAATAAAAGAGAAGCAAAAAAATGAATTAAAAAAAGAAGAAACTTGGAAGGCAGTCAAGACAGAAGATGGCCATGTGAAGATACAAGTAGAGGATGGAGTTTGCTACCCAGCCAAGGAATAAGCACAGCTACTAAAAGCTCGAAGAAGTGGGAAAGGCTCCTACACTAAAGCCTTCCATGGGAAGGCACTGCCGGCACACCAGCACACCTTGACTTGAGACTTCCAGCCTCCAGAACTCTGAAAAAACAAATTTCTGTTGTTTCAGGTCACTCTGCTAGTGTTTCTTTGTCATAGTGGCCCTGACAATATAGGACCCCATTCTTCTGAGGACTATGTGGCATCAGCCAAGGAGGTTCGACTGGGGCACAAAGATCCACTCCCAAGATGATTTCATTCCCATCACTGAATGGTTGGTGCTGGTCAACAGCTCTGAATCTCTGGGTCTGTCAACAGGAGCCTCTGTTCTCTTCCCTATGAACTCTCAGTATGGCTGGTTTAGGCTCCTCACAACGTGGTGGTCTCAGGTAGTAGGACTTGGTACACAATGGATGGCTTCCACCAGGGGAAGAAGTAAAATCTTCTAGGCCTCCTGAAGACTTGGGTGTTCAAAGTCATTTTATCCACACACAAGTAGAGAAAGTGGGTAGCAGGGTAACTTTGATTTAAGGTGCCACAGGAACACCTGGGGCATAAATGTTAAGAGCTTTCAAAGCATCAGTCTACTACCTTGGAATTCAGTATGATAATAAGTGTTATTGTTCATATCTGCATGGAATTCTAATGCCTTATAAAAGTTTTAGGGAATCCAAATTTCTGTAAGCCACTCTTCCATGCCCATACACAAGTGCCCTTGGAGCATTAATAAACTATTAATGACTTTTTTAAACCAACTTAGTAATGATTCTTTGAAAGCTCCCACTTAGCCAGTATAAAAGTATTTGCTAATGGTATGCTAGTGAGAATTACTACTCTCAATGTTTTCCTAGAATTTTGCATGAAAATGTTGGGGTAGGCATAATGGATCAAGACAAGAAGCCTGTGAGAAGAGTAATACATTAACTTATTTTGTTGATTCTTTAGGGTGTAATGAGAAAGAACACCAACCAGAGATACCTTAGAAAGTGAAAAGAGATTTTTTTTCCACACTGGGCTCTTAATGCCAAATGATAGATTTTGGCCTAAATGATAAGAATCTACAGGAAGCTTCCAAGACACTGAGTCTCACAATTCAAAAATGTGATTGCTTGGTCTGGGGATCTGTGTTAATTGGAACATCTATTTTTAGGGGGAGCTGGTGGGGTGAGGCAAAAATCTTCCAACAGAGATCAAATATTCTCTCCATAGCCTCCTTCATACAATGTTTTCTCTCACTCCCAGCCCCTTGTCCCAGTGTGATTTCTGAATTCCTTTCACTCTCAAGTGAGAATCATTCTCCTTCTGAAATTTCCAATATAATTACAGAAAGTTTTAAGTGGTTTTAGTCAATTAAACTCAAGAAAAATCCACCACTAACAAGTAGGTGTCAGGCTCTGGTAAGTTGTTCTTGGCAAAAAAAAAAAAAAGATATAAATCCTGTCTGCAGTGGCATCTAACATCTCAGAGAAAGAAGTCCATAAAAATTTACTTTTCTATGTGGTGATCACCTTCTCCCACCAGCTCATAAAAAGTCCATTTAACATATAATATGTTCTTGTTCCACACGACTGACTTACAAATAAATTGTTGGCAGAAGCCACGGTTTGCCTGTGCTGAGAACAGGCTGGGCCAAATGTTTTCCAGCGCCTTCCTTCACTCCCTCCAGCTCAGCGGGATGCTGTAGGTCCCAAAATGTCTCTTCTTCCAGATTTTGACAACTTGGTGCAGTGTGTTCTCAAACCATGGTACAAATACAAGAGATGATTTTTCAAAAGCACATGGTCACTTTCTATTTTGAAAGTTATGTAGTTACGTATTTATTTTAATAGGAGCCCCAAATTATTACTGGTAGATTAAGTTTGTTTTATCTTGCATCTTATTACTCAGAATCAAGTTAAAGAAGTTTGTACATTTCTACCAAGAGTCTACTAAGGGATTGCAGAGTTAGCATCGTAGATGGTACAAAGTCATGAAAGTAGTAAAAAATGACTGAAGTAACACATGAAATAAGGATTTCATCAAAATCTGCAACATAATTGTCATCTCACAAAGGGTCTTTCTGATGAGACTGGAACTATCCAAATTTAAGATGATTGCCTAGGCCAAAATTCCACTGTCTTCATTTTTAACATCTTGATTCTTGGTTCCAGGCATTACCAAAGTATCCTGAAAACTTAGACATTTCAGCAACTGACCTGCGTGCGGTTCTGAGATAATCTCTGAGAGAGATATGTCAAGTAGCAAATCCACTTTTTAAAGAGCCATGCGTCATGACATTTGGAAATACAGATATATCCACACGAGATCTTGAAATATCTCCTGTGAGGTCTGGAATTCAAGTTCAGTCTAGCTGTGCACGTAACTAAGCTTCATCTGCCCATTCTGGGAATTTCTACATGTGTTCCTCTTATAAAGATGATAAGGCAATTTTAATATGCTTTTCTTCAAACTAAAATAAAATGTTATTATCTCCTTACAAAATTAACTTATGGTTAGCATATAAAATCAAGCAATCAATATGAACCTAAAGATAATTATTTAATCATCTATAATTGCAACATCCAGTTAACCATTTAAAGATTGTGGTGATTATTTTCAAGATCGCCGAGTCCAAATATATTTCACACAAATGCATTCATATAGATCAGCTAAATGTTTATCTAGTGAAATCAGTACCTTGCGATTGTCATTTTTTCATTCAGAAAATATTACAGAAATATGCACGTATAGAGGACATGTCTCTATAATATAAATGTATTTAAGTAATTTAAGGAATCTTTTCTGTTATCAATGTCATTTCAATTTAATAAAATCTTTGCATTCTGTTTTGTTTTTTTTTTCTTTTGGTGCCGAGAATCAAACTCAGGACCTTGTGCTTGCAAGGCAGGCTCAGGGCCAATAAGCTAAATTCCCAGCCCTTATGTATTCTTTTTGATGAATTCCTATTGATTCAATTTCTGAATCATCAGAGTTGTAGGCTGGGTTTCCTGGGTCATAAGCTAAGAGAATGATTTGAACAGAGAGAGTGTGTTGGGATGCCTTCAAATTCTTCACTTGTTGGGGTGATGGTTAAGATGGGTTTCCAACTTGATTGGGTAGGGAGTTGCTTAGGAAATCAGTAAAACACACTTCTGGGTATGTCTGGTTAGGGTCATGGAGCCACGACCTTAGGGTCTATCTCTGGTCCCTTGTTCCTCTTTGGAGCTTCACCCTATTCTGCTTCCCAGCTACTACGAACTAAGAAGCTTTCTCTTTCACACACTTCTGTTAGTATGCTTTTGCTGTGGAATCAAATTATCATGGATTGAATCCCATGAAACCATGAGCTAAATTAAACCATTCCTCCTTTAAATTTTGAGTGTTGGTATTTTTCCAGGGACAGGGATGCTAACAAAGACATTTGGGCACCAGAGAGTGAAGGAAAGGGAATCGAACAGAGAGAGTCACTGAGTTGTAGTTTACCCATAGTGACAACCGCAGCAGATCTCACAGGGAGCCCTGGAACTCCCAGATGTCCTAAAGGATCCTTGAGGCAAGAAGGTGGAATTTGACACTGACTCTAAACTGCAGCAGGCTCTCTTTGGCTTAGGGAAATTTCTAGAGAGCATTTCTGTTGAGAGCCGACAGTTCTTTCTGTGAACACTCCCGGAGGCAGGAAGGTGAGGGTCTGCACTCCTGCAGAGGTGGGGAGACCCAAGAGAGGGATATTTTAGAGTGTGCTGTAATATTACAGGATGGAAAAATACAGATTTTATAAATTTTGACCTTATCAGACTGGTCAATGTGTAGGTTCTATCAATTCTCATTGCCATTAATTTACATAAGAAAATCCATTCTTTCCTGCTCTGTCACAAAATCTGATGAATGGTAGGGCGGATATATGCCTTGCAAACATGTAGCAGGCGTCCTCACCTACCAGCAATATTGACTCATTCATCTCTGTTATTCTTTGATGAGTGATTTATGGATTCTACCTTACTAAAAAAGTATGACCATGAATCTGAAACAGGTTCTTTGTGCTGTTTCCTGGCAGCTGCACCATACTTCACTCATTCGTTCTCATCCTCACTCTCTTTATGCAAATATTTTACACCTCCCTCTTCTCAATATTGAACACCATGGCCTTGTGTTCAACTACACTGAGGAAATTGAAGTAATCAGAAAAAATTTCCACAAACTCCCACCGGTGTGTCCCCATGTCTCCCATTATCTATAGCCCATATCGTTCTTATTAAAATGAACTGTGCTTTTCTTATAGAAGGCCTAATTGCTCAATTTATTCCAGAGCAATTAAGAAAATGCAAATCAAAACTACACTGTGATTATTCCATCTTACCAAGTCAAAATAGCTATCATCAACACAACAGCTGGGTATGGTGATGCATGCCTAAAATTACAGCACTTAGGAGGCTGGGACAAGAGGATCACTGTGAGGTTCCAGGCAGCCTGTGCTACAAAGTGAGTTCAAGGCCATCCTGAACTACATAGCAAGACCTTGTCTCAAAAAACAAAGCAAAAATAATGAATGCTAGTGCGGACACAAGTTAAAAGAAACTTTCCTACACTGTCAGTGAGAATGTAAACTAATATAACCAATATGGAAATCAGTATGGAGATTCCTCAAAAATCTAAAAAATAGATATATCATTTGAGCTAGCTATACCACTTCTTGGTATATTGCCCAAAGAGTTACAACAGTATACTATGGTGACATGTGCATAATGGTACAACTTGCAACACAAAAGCTGTGGAAACAGCCTAAATGCTCATCCATTGATAAATGAATAAATAAATGCAGTATATATGTAAAATGGAATGTTGTTCAGCCAAAAGAATGAAATCATGTATTTTGCTGGACAATGAGACTGGAGACCCTCACATTAAGAGAAATAAGCCTCAGAAATTTGAATATTCATGTTTTCTTTACACAAGAAATCTGAAAATAAATTTTAAAATAGTGAATAAATAAATAAATGAGAAGTGACACAAAACTGGAAAGCGGACTTTTAGAGGAGGGGAAGGGCTTCAGGGAGATGGTGGAGGCATGGGAAAAGAGGATAATGGGGAAGAAAACAATGAACATGTTACATGCTTGTACCAATATACCAAAACAAATTTCTTTAGTTGAGCTTTTTTTGTTTTGGTTTGAGTTTGGGGGGTATCGGAGATTGAACTTGGGTCCTTGCACTTGTGAAGCAGGCAGCAGCAGAACAACTGAGCTAAATCCCTGGCTCAATTTCTTTAGTTTTTATGACTCAGTTTAAAAAATAAAAAATAAAAACATTTAGACCTATCCTTTCTTGATCTCAGTTGGTACAGTGCTGACCCAGCAATTCTCATTTCTCTCTCCTTAGTCTTCAATATTTTTCCTTCTTTAAGAAAGAAATATTAGATCATTCTCATCAGAAGACAAATTGCTATTATTTCTCAAACAAAATAAAAAACTTTTCTTGTATCCATTTGCTATGTAGTTCTTCTTTCATTTTCAGTTCTTCATTAGAGCAAAATGCCTCAAGAATTTGTTTTTTAATAAAAAACTTTTCTTGTATCCATTTGCTATGTAGTTCTTCTTTCATTTTCAGTTCTTCATTAAATGAGCAAAATGCCTCAAGAATTTGTTTTTAACCCCATCCCCAATTACTCTCCTCCAATTCCCTATTAAATATCACCCAATCTGATGCCACAGGCACAGCTTTCTGCTGGCTTCCTCCTCTTCTCTGGCCATTCTTTCTCTGTCCTCTCTGCTGGCCTCCTCTTCCCCCGATTTACGAATGTGGCAGGATCACAGGAACAGCCGTCGGTGTGTTCTCTTCTCCTTCGGCATTCCTCCTCTGGTGATCTCCTACAGTCGTGTGGTTCTGAAGCATATCTGCCTGCTCAGGGTTCCCACAATTATGTTTCCATCTCAGGCCCCAGACTGAACTCTGAACCCACGTCCAACTTCCTTCTTGACTTCTCTTCTTTTAAGGTAATATTTACCTGAAACTAGGAATGTCCGATCTGAACTCTGATCTTCCTCCTTCCACATGTTCGCCCCACTGCCTCTTGCATCTCATTTCATAGCTGTTATTCTACTTCCTATTTTATTCTACTGCCAAAATATGTGTGCTCCTCCCTCCCTCCTCTCACAATTCAATCTACCAGGAAATCCTAATGTCTCTACCTTCAAAGTACATCTTGGATCCACCTACTTCTCACCATTTCCACTACTACCACTGTGGTCTCAAACCTCCTTGTGGTCCTCCTCATGGTGAATTCTTAATATAGCAGTCAGAGTGATGTTTCAGTCTAAGTCAAGTTATGTCACTCCTCTGCTTAAGATTTTCCAAGTCTCACCTTTTCTCTCATTAAAAAAAAAAAGCCAAAAATTGTTACAGTGATCTACCAGGCTTATGGGATCTGGTCTCTTGCCACACACTGAGCTCATCTTTCGTCTCTCTCACTCAAGCTCTCTTCATTCCAGTCACCCAAGATTCCTCAAATATGCTGATGATCTTTGATGTCCTCTCCTATCCAGGGCTTCTGAATTGTCTACTATTCCAGTGTTCTTTGGTATCTTCTCCCACTGATGTTTCTAAATTGCATTTGCCTTTGTCTAGAATATTCAGATCACTGCTCAGCTCACCTTTCATGTCTTTGTTCAAATGTCACCTTGATAGCGAGTTATACAATGACATCCCTACTTTAAATCTCAACCCTGTTATGGCTGCTTGATTTACATCATATCACTGCCTGTAGCCCACTGGGAATCTGAATGCTTTGGCGATATCTGCTCAGCAGGGTGTCCTGGTATCTCTCTGTTTTTCTGCCTTGAAGCCCAGGCTATGTAGCCCCAGCCCAAAGTTTTAAGAAGTGAAAATTCCTTAGGAGCAATCCTTAACCAACCAACTCCGTATTTTGCCATGGGACAATTGTGGGGTGTGTTTTGTGGGTTCTTCAGACAATTCCCAGGGGAACTAAATCCCAGTTGTCCAAAGGGGTTAATCACTGCTTTTGTGTGTCATTTATTGGCCTCCCCACCCACTCCATTTGGCTCACTTTTCCCACTCCCTTACTTTGCTTCCTGGGATCACCTCCCAAATAAACTGCCTATTTCCAAGTCCTTATTATAGGCTCTGTGAAAGGTAATCCAAGCTAAAACAAATCCTTCCATAATATTTTTGAAACCATACTTAGCCTTTTCATAGCTATTATCAACTTCCTACATACATTATAATGTGCATTTATTGTTTAACATCATTTCATTGTGCTACATAAGCCAACTGCATGACTCTAGTCCACTTTCTTTTCAGTCTATTGCATGAGATAGGCTATTGCACTAATACAAGCTCCAGGAAGACAGGAGGCTTTGTTTCTTGTCTATTGACCTATCCTCAGTTCCTGGAAGGTTTTCTAACACCGTTTGCTCAACAAATACTTGTTGAGTGTTCAACCACCCTACCCACTCTTCAGGAGCAAGGACACACTCTAGGACAATGTTCAACACCCTCAATTTAAATCTTAGATCTTCAACTTATTAGCTGGGTGAACGTGAGAGAGTCGGCCTCTCTGAGACTCAGTTTCCTACGTGGTAAATAGGGACAATGATATTCATGTTGTCATTGATGCATTGACGCTTACATCTGAAGAAGAGCATCTAAGGATCTTCTGGAACACTAATGCAAACTTCCTTCTTTCATCTCAACCTACTCCTCTGGATCAATGAACCATCGTTTAAACCAGCTAAACCCGTGAATCAGCATCTTCTCCTTCTATGAATCTCAGTGCTTATTAAGCATCTCCATACGCCCAGCAGGAGGTCAGGAAGCCAGGCTTCTTTCAATCCTCCAGCGAAATGCCAATTAGAAGGACATAACCAGAAGGAAGAGCTACTGGAGAAAACCACACACTTGTTCCAAAACAAAGATCACTCTGCATGTCATAAAAGCTCAGAAATGTCTTCCAGATGTTGTATACTGGGCCTGCACAGATGTTTCCGATGTCAAACCATAAATGTTAGAAACATAAAACATTTGTGCCCCACAGATGTAGAGATTTAATTATACAGTGAATGTGATAAATCTTTGAGTAGTAAAAGGAGACCACAAACTGGCCACATTAAATTTTTTTCAGTCTGATTTTTTTCCTCTTCACATTAGAGCTCTACTGGGATACTCCAAGGTTTTTGTTTTGATTTTGGATTTTCTAAAATTTGACTGGGACATTTACAGAGGAAAATTTAGGTCTACATGAAAATATGGACTAATAAAAGTTCTGAATCCTTCTGGTCCAGTGTCTACATGGTCTTTGACAGCTAGGGAGCAACACCATGACTGATGATAGGTTGCTTCCTAGCTTCTTCTTCAGTCAGTGTCCCTTGGTGGGAGTGCTGAGTGATCTACAGTGATCATCTGGTCGCGTACTCTGGTTGCAGCAGGAAAACATTCCAACATGAACTCAACACTATAGCTCATGAGCCCATAGTGAAGCAACTCTTTCTCTGGCAACTGGAAAATCAGACCTTCCATCATCGCCACCTACATAAATATGTTTGTGGGTCTATGAGAAGGAAAGAGAACAAAAATGTATGTGGAGTTTGCACATTCACATATCCATACACACCCACATGCACGTACACAAACATTCCACTGGGAGCCAAAACAGCTACAGAACTTTTACCTGTCATACACATGAGGGTAAAGAGAAGGCATGTGATTGAGAACATTTTCCCAGTGGTCTCCTCTTATTCTGACATAGTCTCTTCTTCCTTGGCAAATTAATAGGCTTAAAATACTATATTTACTCCTCTATGCTGTTATTCAGAAATATGTATTAAGTAGTGACTACTGTATTAGTAGCTGAAAAAGATACCAAAGCTTATAAGACATCTTATGTGCCCTCAGGGAGGTCAAACTACAAAGAAAGCATGTAAGAAAGAGGAGAACGTTTCTGAACTGCATCACAAACCCTCCAGTTTCTTACCGTGTTTATGAAATAGCTGAAAGTAAATAAAGGCTATCATAATTTTTCATAGAGTTTAAGGTCATTTAAAACTTCTTTTCATAATTTCTTGTTACTCGAAGTGTGCCTAGAACCTACTGTTTATTTTGTGAACCCACTGTTTTAAAAGGTTTATTGTTTGTTTTACTCAAAGGGACCTTAAATACTGTTTATTTTGTGAACCCACTGTTTTAAAAGGTTTATTGTTTGTTTTACTCAAAGGGACCTTAAATTTTCTTACAACCTCTATTTGAGGAGAAGAAGACTTTATGATGTAAACAGACAACATCACACTCAAGAAGCTGAGGTGGGCAGGGGTTGCAAAGGCTGGGCCAGAGCCCAGGCTGAGCTAGAGGACCTGGCCACCAGTAGATGCCGAGGCCAAGGAGGGGCTCAAGGCCCCAAACCCAAGGCTGATGGCAAAAATAAATAAATAAATATCTAGGCAAGGTCCAGAGGCCAGCCTCCAGTGGAAGAGATTCCAAAACACTTAGGCTAGAAGCCTGAGGCCACTGGCAAAGGAGAAGAAAAAAAGGCTGAGACTTGAGATTGTCTAAGGTAAGCCCCAGGGAGACCAGTGGTGAAGCAACCCAAGGAGGCAGCAAAAGTTGCAGGTTTAATGTTCTGGGAAGCTGACAAAATAACAGACAATTCCTGTAGGCCCTTAAAGCTGATTCTAGAGTGATTTGGGAATTGAATTCTGATGGAGAACAAGAAAAGATTTTGGAGATGGGAGGCCGACCAGGAAAGGTTAGAAGAGACCACTCCATTCCATCATTCAATGCACATTTACCAAGTCTCAGACCTGCCCTCTATTCTGTATCACAAAGATGAACAAGAAAATGTCATGGGCATAAGGACACCCTTCTTCTAGTGTGTAGGTGATGGATAGTGGGTCACTTTGTGGCAATAACAAGATGGAACGTGTGGTGAAGGGCTACTGTAAGAAAGGGAGTGATGAGATGGACAGGCTCCCCGAAAGACAGCAACACTTCACCAGTACCCCAACCTGGGGCCTTCTTCAGGAAGTGGTCAGCACAGTGGATTCAAGTCTCACCCAAGGCCCAATCCATGCAACAGGAAAGAAACTTCATGGGAATCTCTTTGGGGGATTATCACCTCTTAAGAACTGTGTTCCACAATACACAATCACAGGGTCTTTGTATCGATAATTAAAATTCACTGATAAGGTAGTTTAGTCACTTTCATTGTTGAAAATCTTTACTTTTCTTATAAATTCTGTTAACATGTTAAAAAGCTCATCAGCATAGGAAGGAAAGGCCTATTTCATCCATTCATAGTTATTAATGTGATTAGCAAGCCAGCCCCACACAGTTTTCTGTCATAGTCCTGTGACCTTGCTGCCTGGACTGCCCCTTGGAGCAAACACCATGCTTGATAGTAGGTCAGCATTTTAAATCCCAGCTCCCAGGATTCTCTCTGAATCACTGCACAGGGAACTACCTCCTTCACGAATCAGCAAAAGTACACTTCTGAGCATAGTTCCCTATACTAACAATCCACATGTTGTTGACTGGCTGTTTTGCTGAGTCATAGTCATGTTAGAAACAGCTTAGTGAAAAGTGTTTTGGTTTCAAGAACCATCTGCGGGAAAAACCAAGTGGTTCAATGTGGGAGGCAGAATTAAATTCATTGTTTTGTTTCAATTTTTTCTTTTTCTTGAGTTTATTGGTACAATCTAGGTATACAACAACACAGTTACATTCATTGTCGGGATCCTGTACCTTTACATAATAGGTCTTGATTCTCATTTTTTTCCCCTTGTCCCTGCCCTCCCTTCACCCTCTCCTCCCCTCCCCATTTAAAAACACTTTATTTCCATTTTTTCAGTTTCTCATATTTTTTTCCTCTCCCTTATTGCCTTTCCCCCACCCTTCCCACTTTCCCTACACCTTTAGCCCTTTACTTCCTATTTCACATTATTGATTATCTCATTAGGATCTTGTGTGCTATTATACTTTTTCAGAGAAACTATTCAGTATTTCAGTTAAAGAAATCTCTGTATGAACATTAAAAATAGGGAATCCTAAAATAAAACTAAAAAGGAAAGTAAAAGAGAAAAGGCAATGATGTAAGATTAAAATAATCCTTAATTCTGAAGATGAAAATGGTCCCTGAACATATTTAAATTGCTTCTTGCTCTTGTAGTCTTATCTTACTCTTTTTTTTCATTATTTAGAGAATACTTTATTAATTTCTGTAATCAAACCCACATAGATATGACCTTACATATTTAATACAGTGTGTTACCCCTATACAAATATACATATAGATATATAATTTGAATTTTTGGAAACTTCAACTGTGCTGTCAACTTTGGAAAAAGTTATCCCAATTTACTGTGGTGAGTTGGCATTGTACAGAAATTGACAGCCATATTGGTCTAGAAATGTTAATTTTTTTATTTTTAAATTTATTTGTTTTTTGTGTGCTTTTGAAGACCTGATATAGGCTGGAAGCAGTTTCCTCTACCCTGAGTTTTCTTAAGGTGGCTTTGCTTTGTTTCACTTTTAATTTTTTGTTTTACTTCCCACAAAAATTCTAATTATACGTATTATCGAATCTAGCTGATTTTTACCCATCCTGGAAATTTCAGAAAAACAACCAATACAAATTCCCAAGCAGTGCCTTACTAGCAAGGCAATGTGAAAGTAAACTTTTGTCTTTTTAATTTCAAAGACAAAACAGTTATGAATAGAGTCTGAATCTTTAAATATAAATAGAACTTCTCAAGGCAGGGTGTGGTGGCACACGCCTGTAATCCCAGGGCTCATAATCCCAGGATTTGGGAGGCTGAGGCCGGAGGATCACTGTGAGTTCAAAACCAGCCTGGGCTACACAGTGAGTTCCATGTCAGCCTCAACTACATAGTGAGACCCTGTCTCAAAAAACCAATAAATAAATTAATTAATTAATAAAACTTCTCTCTCTCTTCCCCTAACAATAGAGAAATGAGATAATACACATAAAGTAGTTGGATTAATACCCATCCCAGAAAGTTTGCTTAATAGCAATATTATCATTGTATTTGTTTCTCTGCATTGGTTGGCATTAAGAGGAAAGCAAAATGAAATGAATCCATGTGCTTATTTTAATACCTGTATTCTGAGGATAAACAATGAAACTACCTAAGAGCTATTTACCTCTAATACACATTTCAGAAATTAAGTGACCAGGACTTTGGATAGATACTGGAAAATGAAAGAGAAAGAAAAGCTGGAAAATTATTAAGTCTTAATTCTTGTACCATTGGTTTTTGGGAGGAAATTTGGTGGAACAAGTAGTCAGTTTAGCATGGAAAACTTCTTTTGTAGATCATAAATGATCTTAGTATCTCTAGGAGCAATTTAAAGCATTAGCTTCTAAGAACCATTGTCAGTGATTATTAATTCCATAGTCCTCCTTACAAATCATTGTAACCAAATCAAAATACACATAAGCAAAAACATTGTTCAAAAATAAAAGTAGGAGGGCCAGGGAGGTAGCTCAGCGGTGCTGCCTGCCTTGAAAGCTCAAGGTCCTGAGTTCGATCCCCAGTACCAAAATAAATAAATAAATAAATAACAAATGTAGGAAATATTAATGCAAAATACAGGGTTGAATGAATTATAAAGAGAATGAATTATTCTACATTTTCCATTTTTTGAATGAAAATGATAATTTCTCAATTCTAACTTAATAAATGTTTATTAATATAATTAGACAATATTTTTAAATGGGAGTATAAAAAAGTTCAAAAATCTTTCAGTCACTAATAACAATTGGGTATATTTTGCGGAGAGTTTTCTTTGCACAATTATACTTTAGTGCTATGCATTTATCTGGAATGAACTTTTATCAGCAACTAATAGCCCTTTCTTCCTTTCACAATGCAGTTTTTCATGGCCTCTGTTGCTTTAGATGTAACAAGTCCTCCAAAGTCTCACGTGTTTGAAAGGTAATTGGATTGTGGGGCTCGGCATGCTGTTAGGAGATGGGGCCTGGTTAGAGGAAGGTCACTGGGGGCTTGACCTGGAAGGGTAGATCTTCCATCCTGGTGCCTCTTATCTGGTTTTGCTTCCTGGATGCCATGAAGTGAGCAGCTTTTCTCCACCAGCCTACTCTGCCATGCTGTTTCTACCTGGGAGCCTGGTAGGAGCCAGGTAGGACCACACAAGGACTGAGACTTCTGAAACTGAATCAAAATAAACCTCTCCCTCTTTTCATCTGTGGGTGTTAGATAATGTGTCACCACAAATAGCAAGTAACTAAGACAGAGGGCACCTAGGGCTGCTCAGGCGTTGGAGAGATTCTATTTCCTGATCCAAGTGGTCTTTACATGGCTATTTTCTTCACTTTGTGATAATTCATTAAGCCACATGTACTGAGCATTTGTGCACCCTTCTGAATATATGGTACACTTGAGTTTAAAAGTTTATTAAAATGATCATAACATTTGCCATATCCATCCCCATTTATTCCCTCTACTCAGGGATGCTTTCTGGGACTGTATTTCCTGGTCATTCACACTGCTGGTGAAACAAGAACAGCTAGGTGTCAACCAAACATTTATCCCCTTCCGTGGCATAATGACTAAGCTGAGCAGGGACAAGGGGAAAAAATGAGAACCAAGACCTGTCATGTAAAGGTACAAGATCCCAGTGATGAATGTAACTGTACTGTATCCCTAAAATGTACCAATAAACTCAATGAGGAAAAAAAAAAAAAGACTAAACTGAAAAGTAACTACCAGCTGGAGACTACATTTAAACCTCCCTTACCAGCATCCCAGCCATGACTGATTTTTACCACTCACCAAGAGAAAGAATGTCACTTCTGGGCCAAGGCTTTTAAAAAACAAAACAATTACATCTCCTCCACATTCTTTTCCCTCTAAGCATCTGGAGTCATACAATGATGAGACTTAGAGGATACACAGTCATTAGGGAGAAGAGCCAAAACATCAGAGGAAGGAGAGCTATCCCCTGACCAGGAATACTGTGCTGCAATAGCTATATGACCAAAAAGCTTTTATTATACTTAAGCTATTGAATAGTGGATTCTACTTATTCTTTATAGCTTGTCCTACCGAAATAAACTTTAGTGGTGTTTCCTTGGGGTCAAATTTGAATTTTTCCCTCTTTTCTTCTTTCTTTCCCCTCTCCTTCCTCTCTCTCCTCCCCATCCTTCTCGTTCTTCTCTCTCCTCTTTTTCTTCTTATTATCTTTCTTATTTTTCTTTTGGTTAGTTTTGTAAGCACCGTTGTGTTGCGCTTTTCTAAAATCTGATTTATATTACTTTATGAACCCTCCAGCCACATCTAATCTGGTATTAAACACATTGATTTAATTTTTCCTTCAATTATTTTACTTCTTTGGCAGGGGCAGGTAAACCAGGGATTGAACTCAGGACCTTGCACTTGCAAGGCAGGTGCGCTGCCACTGAGCTAAATCCCTGGCCCTATTTTACTTTTTTTTAATTTCTAAAACTTCTATTTTATTCTCTTTTGAAACTGTTCACTGTTTTAGTGTTTCTTATCCCCAGAAGCTATTCCTAACCTTGTCTTTTCTCTTTAAACACATTAGAGAACAGTTACTATATTGCCTATGCTTTGTAATTCCAAAATCTAAACACTTACAAGTCTGTATTACCAGTTGTTTCTGCTGTTTCTTTCTCATGGTGCTTTATTTCTTACTGTGCTCAGTATTACTATAAATACTTATTTTCTCTAAAAATTTATTTGTGAAATGTCTGCAAAGCAGGGATGCAGAGTGAATTGGCTCTTGCCTCTGTCAGGTTCCTGGGGACATGGGCACTTCTACATAGTTTTAAATGGAATTAGCATGTCAAATGCTACTGACCATTAGATGTGTTGGGGTATATATAGCAAATCTACACAAGGGTAAGCCTATGGTTGCACATTTTCCTCCTGTTCTGTTCAGTGCCAAGTAAACAACAATCAAAAAATTTTTCCTGCAGGCTGTTGCCTCTGGGGTAGAGTGGCAAATTCACATCTGATTCACTTTCCCATAAGTGCCTGACAAATTTGGATCGCTGCAAGGTGCAGGGAAAGGGGATGTTTCCAGAACCTCTGCAGTGAGCCTTGGTCTCCTGTGAGCCACAACAGCACAAGGAAAATTAATGAATAAAGATAGGAAACAAGATTTAGCGAAGAAGCTGGGCTTTGGACCTGCTAAAGGCAGGAAGATTGAAGGTACCTTGAGCTTGCCACACCTTTATTTGGTACATTGGGAGTAACAGATGACTCAGAGGATAGGGGATAACCCTAGGACAATGAGGAATTTATGCTGATGAGGATTCCGGGTTGATGAAATTAGAGACAGTTAATAAGAGGAAATAGAAAACTAATCTAAAATTTAAAATTCTAAACTGTGCCTTAGAACATAGAGGACGGAGAGCACGAAGAAGGAGAGAATAAAAAATTCTATTAGTATTGGAGAAGTAATAAAATATTCTAATGAGGAAAAGCAAGAAGTTCTTATTTGAAGATAATATGAAAAATATGCTGTGCTTGCTTCGGCAGCAGATTATACTAAAATTATGTCCATGTGAGTCAAAGAAAATAAAATATAACCATAAGAATAATGAAAAACTGCAATATAACTTTCAAATTAATAAAATTATAGAATTAACAGTAAGCCAAATCAACTAAAAAGTAAAAACAAAGGAGAATTACAAAGCAAAATAAATAGTAAACAGAAAGATGAGCATAATAAAATGAAGTGTCTTAAATGACATTAAATGTGAATGTGATGAATTGTTCCATTAAATAACTCAGACTGTCATATTGAGTTACAAAAACAAAACTTAGTTGTATGCTGTTTATAAGGAATGCTCTTAAAAATGGAAAAGAAATGTTGAAAATAGAAGGATGAACAAAAAGATGTCAAGCAAATGAAAACAGAAAGTAGGAATGACAATATTAATATCATACAGGGTGGAACTTAAGGTTAAAAGCAATAAACAAAATAAAGAGGAACATTGTGTAATAATAAAATACGATTTATGACAAAGCAACAATGATCATAAACCTGCATGTGCTATAAAAATACAGCACCTAAGTATAACAATATTGTTAGTTACTCAGAAAAAGTTTGATTTAAAAAAACAACTATTGTTAAAGATTTTGATATAGTCCCTTCAGAATAATATTGTTCTTATACAGCAACAACAGCACCAACAAAACCAAGGACATTGGGCTCAAAATCATTAAACAGTGCATATATGGTTTTGCTTAAGGACGTGGAACCTTTTAATTACTGTGTATACTTGGCCATAAAGAAAATAAACTCAAAGAAGCAGACAGATTTTAGTCTATCTCTGTGATTATAATCTAATAAAATTAGGAAAAAATGAAGAAAACACTTTTACATCATGAAAATCAAGAAGCACTGCTAAATAACTCAAGGGCCAAAGAAATAAGAAATCAAAATTAAAAATAAAAATCTAGCTCAATAAAAGAAAAGAAAAGACCATATTGTAGCAAAATATATGTAGAAGTAGAAACTATACTTAAAAATTAATACAACTACAAGTTTTTTTATTATTGCAGGTTAAGGTTAGAATTAACTTATTCAAAAATCAAAACAAGAGAAAAGTAATAAATCAACAAATTTGTTCTTTGAGTAAAACAAAGCTAAAATAGGCAAGTTCATGGAAAATCTAGCGAGAAAAGAGTCAGAAGATGAAATTGAAGACATAGAACACTGCAACAAATACAGAGTATAAGTAAATAGCATATTCTAATTCATCCATGAGATTTTTAACTCTGCTGAAATTTGCCATAATGTAAATAAAGAAAAATCACCAAAATGCTTGCTCAAAAAGCTCTGGAAATCTGAATAAACTAGAAATGAATGATCAAAAACATTTTCAAAGACTTTACTTTGGATGTTCAAGAGTAAAAATCCACCATCATGGCAGCCAATGTGTCAAGGACCAACATTTCAAGAAACTCTTCAGAGTCTTGATTCATTGTTTGAATACTTTTTAAAAACTAATTATTACAGCAGAAGAGACAAATTATAGGCTGGCCTAATGCATAAAGTTTAAAAATTCTCAATGAAATATTCAGAAAATGAAGATATCAAAATTAGCAGGTGCTCCTCCATCCCATATTTTCCCCAGCAGTGGTAAGACAGTCATAAATTAAAACTCATACTTAATAAAAATAAAAACTAATTATAAAAGAATCTTTGCTTACCATGGCAAATGTAAAATGCTGTAGAAGGATTGCTACATTCATGTGAATTGGTACAACTCTGCAAATATTGTTACTCAATAAATGTTTGTTCAGTTGAACTACATGCTTAATGCCAAGAAAATGGAACATGCAATATAAAAGGGGATCAATTTCAAGGGAAAAAGACTCCCCAAAGGTTGCATCTGTGAAGAATGGGGAAAAAAGTGAGATTTAAGACACTACAAAAGGAAAAGCAAGGTGTTCCCTGGAGTTGTGCCAGAAGCACAAAATTCACAGTAGTAGAATCAAGCAACAGTTATGGGACATTTATTTATTCTGTTAGCATAGAGAGCTATTGATATTTTTGTTGGAGTTGTAAAATGAACCAAGATCTACTTTAGAGGAAGTCATTTGAAAGGATCATGGGCTCATACAAACTGGTAGAATGATGCACTAACTATACTATAATAGTTCAGGGGGAGGCCAACGGTCTCAAGGGAAGTACTAGGATTTCAGTGTGTCTCCTGGAACCCATATGCTGCAAAGTCATCCCCAAAGTCCTAGCACACTTGTTCTGCCTCACCCCATGATGCCCTCTGTCATGCTATGGTTCATCAAGAAGGGAAGCAAAAATGATCAAGATGTGATATGTATATGTTCCAGTTCTCTGAGGTGAATTAATTATCATGTATCACAAACATATACAAATAAAATAAATAAATGCATTTTAACTTGACAAGAAAAAAGCCCTCGCAGATGCCAGCTCCATGCTCTTGGATTTCCTTGCTTCCAGAACTATGAGATGAATAAACCTCTAGTTTTATACATTTTTCAGTCTCAGGCATTTTTTTTTATATCCATAGAAAACAGACCACAAGAAAGAGAAGAGAAGAGGTAAGGCAGGAAAGGAGAGAAGGGTGTAGAAGAGAAGGGTGTAGAAGAGCTGGCTAACTTCTGCTCTGTGTGAAGCTATAGTGCTCTTTCCTACCACCATTTCCTGACTGCAGTTTTCTACTTCAATGTAAACGCAAGCATTCCTGCTGTTTCCTTCGTTGGTTTCTATAGCCATACCTCACCAAGTCCAGCTGACTTTACACTTAACTCTCTCTCAAGTCATCTACTTCTCTTTGTTGTTACCACTTGCATCCTTTCCCATCTGGGCTGCATTAAGTTCTCAACTGCTTTTCCACATTCACTCTGGTCAGTTTCTTTAGAATCTGTTCTTTAACCAAAAATAGGATGATTGTAACAGAAACTATAATAACACACACACATAAGCACACTAACACATTTGCTAGTATGTTGTAGCTAATTGCTACTAATAACAAATATTTGAGCTACTACTCAGCCTTTGATTATAGTAACAGATGCACAAGATAAGCTGATGTATTTATTTGTTTGTTTGTTTGTTTGTTTATTTATTCAGTGGTACCGGAGATCGAACTCAGGACCTTGAGCTTGCACAGCAGGTGGCAGAACCACTGAGCTAAATCCCCGGCCCAAGCCAATTTAAAGAGAAGAAAGTTCTATTTGGGCTTACAGTTTCAGAGTTTTCAGAACATGGTTGGTTTTGGAACACAGCGATTCATTTCACGGAAGTCAGAAAGCAATAACTAAAAGGAAGTGGCTGGGGTCCTACTCTCCCCTCCAAGGACACATCTGTAACAAGCTAAGGTCCTTCTACTAGGACCGTCTCCGGAAGGTTCTTCCACCTCCCACCAGTGCCATAGGCTGGCTTCCAAACTTTTAACACACGAGCCTTTGGGAGACATTCAGGACCAAAACTATAGCAACTGGTATGTTCCAAACAAACTTCTAGACATCAGGAATTGCAATTGTCCCCGCCTTTCAGAGGATATACCTAACAGAACAGCCACGAAGTAAATAAATAATCAAGTTATGAGCAGTGATAAGGATAAAAAAGCAAGTGGACCAGAGGAAGACAGCAGGGTAAGTGAAGTTCCGTGAGGAGATGTATCTCCACGGGGCTGACCACATAAATGCCTAGTCATGAAGGAGGCACAGGTGGAAGGAAGGAGGAACCTGAGGAGTATTCACCTTCACATTCTGATCAGGAGCTTGTGGACTTATCAGAGCTCACCTGATTCGGGCAGATTTTTAAACCTCAAACTTGGTCCCACTGTTAACGTCCATGCTCTAAGCACAGAAAAGAAAAACATTCCTCTGGGGCTCGAGTGATCAGGTTTGTCTGGCTAACTTTAGAATATGTTTTTTTTTTTAAAGTTTAAACTACAAGAATAGGAACTATATTGCAGGCCACATTCTGAAATAGTCCCTTTTTTAGGTAAATAAGAGTCACTTGGCTCTTCGTGACTGTGTTACACATAGTTTCCCTGGATTTTTCTAGTACTAAACCCTTTGGAAACAAATACAACTGGTTTAGAAAAATAAAAGGCAGCTTTCATTCTGCCTCACTCTTTGTTCTTGTAGGTTTGTCCATATCCAGAAACTTTTATAAACAATTTTCAGGGCAATTTAAATTAGGTAGGAAGAGTCGCTATCCTGTAGGCTAACCTTGGCATTCAGCTTAATTCTAGAAAACTTTACACAGTTTAAATAAGAAAATTAATCCATAGGGACCTATGTGCCCTGTTAGATTTATTTCTATAGGTGTATATATGAAATACAAATTTTAAAATTTACGTGAAAATTTCTCCTCATTAAAATATAGCTATGCACAAAATAAAAACAGGGCTGTCTCTCAGACAGTGGTGTTCTGATAACTTCACAATAAAGTTCAATATTCTGTCTTTAGAGGGGATCCCAAAAAAGATCAAGGCTATTCAAGTTCCAAGAGAGGAATCAAAATAAAATATGGGGTTTTGTTAAGAGAAAAGGAAAAAAAATAATAGCTGTGATAAAACTCATGAATATAAGGATGTTTGGAGGCTGTTGTAACTCTTTAAATAGCTGTGAGATACACTCAAAGAGTCAGAATTGGATAAATCAATGTAGACCATGAGGAGAAAGGCTAAATAAAAGGAGTGTTTTACAAATAGAAATACAAATGTGGACAAGAGACTAGGCTCCAGAGGTTATGTCTTACAAATACACAGTCCTTTACAGAACAAATTTTACACTTAAAAAAAACATGTGATTGTGTGTGGAAAGGAGTGATCACTTTTTTCCATTTTATAAGCAGGCATTTCTGGATTTAAATTTGGATTTTTCTATTAATATAGTTATCGGTAGAAACGTTATTCCAAAAATAATTTGAGGAACACATTGTAAAAGACTCCAGAGCCAGTAAGAACTTGTTATTTAAAACACACACACACACACACACACACACACACACACACACACACATCGAATAAGACTTCTGTTTGGAGATGATGAGAATCCTCTAAAACTGACTGTGGTGGTGACTGTATAATTCTGGGAATACACCAAAAAACATTGAATTACGGAGTTTTAAGACTTCAAATTAGCCGACTGGATGTCTGCTATGTGTACATTACATACCAAGAACTTGCCTTGTAACTGAAAGTTTGTACCATTGACCAACATCTCTCTGGTTTTATGTGATCAGAAGCAGGTTGGACTGTGCGAGCTTCAAAAAATCCAGAAGTTTACAGAGATACAGATCTTGTTCATCCTTCGATTGTAGCAGGCTTATAGGTCAATTGAGCAGGACCCAGAGGCTGCATGGGGGGTTTTGATAGCTTGTCTTCTCGGTACTCTGCTTTGCCCCAAGTATCTGCTCTCCATGGCACACTGCCCCTTTCCATAGACTTCTCTTCTGTGTTAGTGACTTTTCTCTCACTGCTGTGGCAAAACTCCTGACATCCAAAGTCAGAGGGGAAGGGGTTTATTTGGCTTACGGTTCATAGCAGTTTCAGTCCGTAATCAGCAAGTTCTGAGGCACCGAAGGCAGACATGCATCGCAGAGGAGAAACAACATGGTGTGCACAAAGTAGCAAAGGTAACAAAGAGACTTTGACAGCATCTTCCTACCCCACTTATCTCATCCAGACTCCCCACACTAGGGTGGTGCTAAAGCAGTTGCCCACGTTTAGTGGCTTAGTAATCACACACACTTAATCCGAACATCACACATTCCAGATTCAGCTACCCCTGATCAAATGGGGCTTCGGGGGTACATCCAGACCCAAACCACAACATCTTCCTAGTTAATAATGTGGTCCTAACTGATCTTGCTTCTCTTACTCATTTATATTAATACATTGAATTATGTATGTACTACTTGTTATAATTACTTTTTCAGTTTCTGATTCATTAGATAAAAACATTGAGCTTAGAAACCCATAATTTTCCTTTCTTTAAAATGAAAAAGTATATTGTCTTCTTCTTCTTCTTCTTCCGGGCAACAATAGATGTATGTTTGTATGTGTGTGTGTATGGGTGTGTGTGTTTCAGGAAGGTGCCATGATAAATATCTCAGGCTTTTATCTTGTCTTAATCCATAAACCAGTTAGTTTAGTTGAGGAGTTCTGTCAAAAACGGAAGCCAACAGGTCATTTTCTTGATTTAAAAGATGTCAGAATTATTTCTGGGTCTCAGATACTTGTGAGGAAACATGAATATTTGAGATTTCACTGCACAAACTCACTTCACATTATACTCAGACTTCATAAACACGTCTTCTCCTTAAATATTACATTTACTCTTTAAAAACTCAGAGTGCAGACTTAGGAAACAAGTTCAAGCACAGGGAGAATACTTACAATGTCTAAGGGACTCAATGTCATATCGTCTATGTTAGTGAACTTGTTTCATAAATCTTTGCCATGTAAACGAAGTCAACAATCTTACTGGAAATGTAGCTCAACTCCTGTTTTGTAGGATTATGGTAAATTTGTTGGAAGGGGAGTGTGAGGCTTACTCCTCTCATCCTTTCCTCCCCCATCCAAAACAAACTGGCTCTGAGAGCAGCACTCCCCCAAGCTCCATCATTTCATTAAGGCCTTTTTTTCAGGCATGAGCTCATCACTTTCAGTTAAATAGTAATAAATGATTTGTAAGGAGCAACTTACATCAGTCCTTATAAATAACCACCAACGGCTGCATTTGACTTCCTCGAAATGTTGACTCAGATGCTGGATGCACACGGGGTACCAGCTCTGCAGTCTCTCAACAGCCCCCGCCCCTGATGCCAGACACGTTAGAGGGAGTCCACAGAGCCTGCCAAGGGAGTGGGGGGCACACTGCATTTCACAAATACAGAACCTCTTTCGGCCTTGTCACTGCACCCTAAGTAGGACAGACAAAAGCAAGGTATACTGTGTTCTTGAGGTCATTCAGTTCCCATAGATTTTTCTTCTGGATTCTGCTATGAATAAGTGAACACGCATCTCCACTCTATTCTAACTGCCCTTCATTTGCCACATTCCTCACAGGCTATCTCAAGGGTCCCCAGATGTAAAGGGGACACTTTGCCCTTATCAGCTACTGGGGGGGAGTACTTATCACCTAACACTTGGCAGGTAATGAATGTCTCTCTTCTCTGCTGCTCAAGTGAGAGGGGGGAGTGTCTTTGAGAACAGATAAAAAAATTATGGGGTTTAGAAGAGCAGAATATGGCCTCTCTGCTTAATCTTGCCACTTACAGTGACCCCAAAATTTTATCAAAGTAACTTATCTTTTTAGAAAGAATATAAAGTATGGAGACTGAGAGTGAAAAGACCATGGTTTGAGGTCTGTCTTTACCCTTTACTCACCTATGTGCCTAGTGATCTGACTTCACTTTGGTCAAGACACGCAAGCCCTAGACACCCAGAGTCCTAAATATTGACTGAGATTTTCTAAAATGTTTCTCATACTTATTTGCCCGGCTTGTAGGAATCATGCAAAAGTCAGAATATACTTTGAGTACAAATGTTAGGTGGATAGGTCATATGCCCATGCAGGCTATAAAGCCATCTCCAAGGATGGATAGGGCATTTCTATCCCCTGGAAATATATCTTCCACCCGTGTTTGATTGTACTATTGATTCCAACCCTTTATCCTTCCTGCATCTATGGTCCTGATTATGTACTGTCTAATTCTTCCAACGAAAGCCAGGGTACACTTTTCCCGGAGTGACTCATCATCCTGGTCTCCTCAAGACTGAGACATTTCCAAGGACATGGCTTTCCATACTAATAAGAAAGTCAATAAAAATAAACTGAGAAGTATTCATCAGTATAAAAGATTTTTTTCCCCCTTTTGTTTCTGGGTTTAGCCATGTATCTTGCTTTAGCCAAAGAGATTTTAGGAGAAATGATGCACTCAAAGTTTGAGATGTGTTTGAGTGGTGATATTTGAGCTCTTAGGCCCTGGCCATCTCTATGTGATTAACTTTCGTCTCTTGGGTAATCATTGCCCCTTCACCCTAGTTCCCAAAATGAACATAGGTAAAGCAGACCTAGTATAATCTGCAACAATAAAACAAGCTCTATACATAGTTCAGATGAGTCAACTCCCAACAGACCCACTGACACAGGAATAAGCATGAACGGTTATTGTTTCAAAGCACTGAGTATGGGAGTGTTTGTTACACAGCAAAGGCAAAGTGAAGTATATCACATGTCACTTCTATCCCAGATTAGCTTTTGCTCTCTCTATCCTCAGAAATGGGTTCCACATTCTACCTCTTTAAGACAGGGTATTTAAGTCTTTGTACATTAATTCCCTGTCCATTGTACAAAAAGAAAAATGGCATCTTGGTGATTGTTAACTTTGTAAAATGGAAAGATGGATATATTTATGGATGAATACTAACTTCAGACATGTTTTGGTGGTACAAGATATTCCTTTCAAGAAAACTATTTTAGAAAACAGAAATAAACATATGAAAGGAGCAAGCTTGTGTTTCCCCCAAAAAATAGAGATTTACGGACATGTGTACCACTCACCAACTTTCCCAGAGGGCCTAAAAATTTACGTATATATAATTTATATATAATATGTGGAAAATACATATAACTATATAATAAGTATAATAAATTATATATATTATATATATCTGAAGAAAGATAGTCATCTGCTCCTGAAATACTCATCTTCCTTTAGATTTTTAAAAAATATCTTCATCCACTGGGGATGTAGCTCAGCAGCACAGTTCCTGCCTAGAAAGTGTGAGGTCCTGAATTCAATTCCCAGTACCAAAGGAAAAAAAACACCCTCATCCTTTTTTATGTACAGTGCATGAAAATTCCTAAAACTTGTTACTCACTGCATTTACTTAATATTTTGTGCCATCAGTTCTACATTTAGGTCTCTGTCGTTGTTGTTGTTTTGAGACAGGGCCTCGCTATGTAGTTCAGGCTGGCCTTGAACTCACCGTGTAGCCCAGGCTTGCCTCAAATTCACGGTGATCCCTTTGCCTCAGTCTCCAAAACTGCTGCGATTTCAAATGTGCACCATGACCCCTGGAAAGTCTAGCTTTAAAAGTAAGTTCCTATAAATCAATCAATACCTAGTAAGCACATAATACAATTAATGTTCTTGTTAAATCATTCCTTGAATGTATTTGAAATATGCTTTGGAATATTCATGATATACTCAGAATAAAGGAAATTGTAAATTCCAATATGACCCCATTTCAGGGAGCCATCAGTGTGTATACGCAGGCAAAGAAAGACAAGTACAGTTCAATGTGGTTATCACTTAGAGCTACAAATACATGCCATATTTATTTTCTGTTTTGCACAGTCTTGTTTTTTAATTTTTTCAAAAATTATAAATTGATTGTATACAGAAAGAATAAGAAAAACATTTTGATAAGTTAAGCATAACTTTTTTCTCTTCTGCAAGATTCCCAAATAATGAGAGCTTCCTGAACATCTGCCTAGTATCTTAGGCCAGGCCTCTCTCAAGCACAAAATTACACTTTTCTAGACTGTCCCAGAGGGGTCCCTGAGATTTTACTCTACAATCAGTCAAGGCTCAGACCTTAGGCTGTCTTGGGAATTCTGATGGGACTGAAAGCCAGGGTGCAGTTGCTAGAAGGCCTCTTTTAGGAGGGCAAATGAGTGAGAAGGGATAAGGCAGGTGGAGAGAGCATGTAAGAGGAGCCCTGGGTCCTATCTAAAGTGAAGCATTTATACTATCAAGAATCCACTGCCTTGGATAGAGCTACGATTTTGGTGTCTGAAAATAGGTGTGTGTGTGTGTGTGTGTGTGTGTGTGTGTTTTCAGAGGATTAATTTGGTGTCACAGAAAATTGTTAACATTGGCTTTGTTTCTGAGTTATTGGAGACCTAACAAAGAGGAGAAAAATCTGTAAAGACTCAGTTCAACTGTGTAAAGAAACACAAATTACAGGCATTTATGTGATCTGGTCACCATTCATTTGTAAAAGCCTCCCAGCACAACAATAATTATCCATATTGTTAAATATGTGGATGTTGCCAGATTAACTCTGTTGTAAATTTTAATTAATGACGACACAAAACTGTTGGCATGTGCTCAGTCATCATAGTTGGCTGTCCCCAGGCGTTATCATCTGCTCCCAACTTTGAGAAACTTCAGAGAGCATTGGTCGCAATGGCAAGGAAAGCCCAAATGCTCAGGAATGCTTCATCGCTTCTGTGTGATTATTGCTGCAGTGCTGAGCCAGTACCTTTCCTCAAATTTTAAATAACAAAGCTGTACTAGTTCTTAAAGAGCTAAAATGCATTGTTTTCAACATTTCTCCCAATTACTTATTGTTCATCATTATACACCAACATACCAACCAGATGGCTTATATTCATCTTATTTACACTATTTTTTCCAGCCAAACAGTGTTAATCCAACAGTATAAACTTCTCCATGTAAACTTGTTGCTGCCCAAGACCTACAGCAGCCTATTCTCTTCCTTCTTGCCCCTGGTTGGGTCACCTTGTGGTCCTCCATCCATCTGTCCGACCGCTTTATCCTTGAACCCTTTCATCCCTCTTCAGCGTCTCCTCTCCTTTCCACTGAAAGCGTTGTGGGTGGCCTTCAGAGGCCAGGCTTGGCATCATCCGCACTTCTGAACATTTCCTCATCTCCATGTGGACTTCAATTGAAAAGACTCCTTTGGTATAACAAAATCACCCACTTGTACAGATGACCTGACCCAGCAGATGGATAATTCTGGAACTTATATTGTCTATTTTCTCTCTTACATATTTACTGCCCCTACTAAATGATGTTTAATCAATCGGTCAAACAAAGCATATTCACTGAGAGGCTAGGATGTGCCCTGTACTTTGTTTGGACTGCAGGAAATACTGAAAAATCATAGGCCTTGAACAAGAGGACCATGTATCTACAAAGAAAAGGGAAACTGGGGGAAGGGGGGGAATTAATCTGCAAGAAGCAAATGGGAAAGAGGGTACTGTTCACATGTACACACATACATCCCCCAGTTTCAGTCCCATAGAGTGAGATGCAGCGAAGGAGGACACAGTGATGGGTGAGAAGCAAGCTGTGGGAAGATAAATGCTGAATGGGCTCTCCAAGATGGGCACAGTTCTGATGTGAACTTGAAAGGGGTTTGATTTGGGTGGAAAAGCTGACTGTACAGGCTCTGGTAGAGCAATGTCATTTGGCATGCTAAAAGCTGTGTTTTAGAAAATGTCTTTGTTAGCTCCCCGCATGTAATAATAGGGTATTAGAATTTGGGAAACTTATTTTAGACATGCTTCTACTCAAAAGCCTCTAACTGAGTAGAATTATCCACTTATCCAAACTATATCCAAGCATTCAAGATTGATAGTAATTGTGCTACAATTTAATGGCTGAGATCTAAGCAAATAGATTGAGGTTATTATATAACATCATTAGAGTATAGATAGTTGGCATTAAAAAGGACAAAATAACCAACTGCCATATTCATCTTTATTTTAAGGATGCACAGAGAACACAAGAAATGTGCTCAAAGTTTAGAAGCTAGGGATTCAGTGCTCTGCCACCTTAAAATTCTCAGGCCAAAGTAATTAGTGAATGAACCTCAGGTTCATAAGGGAAAACATTTGCAATGAAGATTTCTTATATTAACTTTTCTCACATGAATTCTTATTGAACTTTCATAACTGAAAACTATCTCAGTAGTTTGCCTTCAAGACACCTGAAATTGCAGCTCTATACAATAAAATTGGATTTGTATGTAAAGACTATTAATTTATATTAATAAATACACATAAACTTGTTCACACATTAGTCCCTGCTATGAAGCATGGAGGACAGGAGAAATAATTTAAAAATATATAAATCGGCAAATGAAGGATAAGCAAAACAAAAGAATTGTAGATGAGAAAACCTGGAGGGATTAGACAAGGTAAGGCGTGGATTGATAAGATGATAACTTGTTGGTACACGTCTCAGTCTATTTTCTATTGCTATAGCCAAATACCTGAGATTAAAAAAAAACACACACACATTTTTTTTTTGTTCACAGTTCTGAAGGTTGAGAAGGCCAAAATCAGGTGGCTGCCTCTGGAGAGGGCCTCTTGCTACTCCACCTCAGGACAAAAGTAGAAGATAAGTGGGTACATGGAAGAGACACGATAAGAGGTGGTCTCACTTTATAGATCTTACCCCTGTCCTTAAGAAGGAGAATTCACTCACAGAAGAGACACACTAACCCGTTTGTCACAGGACACCTGCCGCTACGCCCCCAACAGTCAATGGCTCCGCATTGAGGAGTTCAACCTCCACATGAGTATTGGTGAGGAGAAACTATATTCAGACCACAGCAATAGCTCACTAAGATAAAGCTCCAGGAAGTGACAATTTTCTCCTCTTAGTCATTCATCTTGAAAACCAGTTTATATGGTGTGATAAAAAATTACAGTGAATGTTTAAATTTTTTTTAAATGTATTACAGTAAAAGACACATTGCCATTGATCACCTTCAAAATATTCTACCTTGTTTCAAACACACTTACCCGGTCATTCTTGTCGCTTTCTGAAGCCGTCCTTCATGAATGTCTTAGGCTGTGCTATTCCGACTGCTTCAGTGTTCTGAATGGATTCAAAATGTTTACCTCTCGTGGTCATTTTGACTGTGGAAAAGAGCCAGACATTTCATGCTGCCAGACCTGGTGAATAAGGTGGCCTTAAGGATACACCAGAATGTGTTTAGGAGCCTGTCTTTCTGTTGGATGGTAGCAGCATTCACTGTAAATTTTTTTACCAACTCTTGTGAAGGCGCTCACCAAAGACGACTTCCAGGAATGCTGTAGAAAGAGGCAAGAATGATGGGCTAAGTGTAGGTGAAACGAGGGAGGTCTTTTGAGGGCAATTAATGGCAGTATATCATTTACTATAAAAAGTTCTTATTTAAACACACACAGTAGTTTTTATCAACCCTTGTACATTAGAGAACTGCTAAAAATTCTGAAGATTCGTACAACAGACTCAACATCCCAATGAAAGCCTACGTCTGACTCTTCTTACCTGTCTCTTTGTATCCCCCAAGTCCTAGCTGACTGTATTCTCCGATGCAGCTAAGCTCTCACCTGCTTCCACCTGTGCTCTATTTGTATCTCCAACGTTTGATCCCCTTTTCCAAAATGGCTTAACTCTTGCAGCACCGCCTATCAAAACAGCTGTGGGGCTCAGCTCCAGTCCACTATGTTAGTTAAATTGACTATAGGCATTCTGTGAAGCTGCTATCTTGCATCGCCCCCACATGGTTTCATCCATGCCCATCTTCCCTGCTGTGTTTAGGGGCTCTTTCAAGGCAGGAAAAGTAACAAATACATTCTCCAAATGTTCCAGTTACGGAGTCGGGTATGAGTCTCTCAATTCTTTTGAGTACGAGTCCCTCATATAAATCCCCTCAAAACATTGTCTAATAGGTATTCTAAGCAGAAAGAATTGAAACTTGAGCCATATTTTGTTTACTACTGCATATGGCTTACTGCCAAACAAATAATTGAACTGTAGCCTTTGTTAAACCTCCTTCAAATCTATTGAATTACATTGGCTCACTGTTTTGAGCTTACAGAGAAGTAGCCAAATTATAATGTCCTTTCTTCCTTCTGCAAGAGGCAGCCATCAAATAAAAAGAAGAGAAGATAGTAATTTGTTGAAGGTTGCATTGAAACCCTTTTTCTAACTGTCTATTTTTAATGGAATTAATTTCCTGTTTTTTTCCAAATTTATTTGTAATTTTTTTTCACGTATAATTTTTTATCCGAGCCATAAAAATAATGGTTTATCATTTGATGGAGAGGCAGGATTCCAGATCAGAGAAAGGAAAGGGGTAGGGGAGAAGAGTTAGGGGAGACTTGACAGTAAATCGTAAAAGGGGCTCCATGATACGCACTAAATTATGACATTTCAGGGCACTGAGACACCAAACAAGACTGAGCTCTCAGAGGTCAGCTCCAAAACCCTTGGGAAATGGAGCAGACACGGGGAGAATATGCCCGGCTCCTTAGCAAGAGCCTGGAAAGAAAAAGGGTAGATAAAGCAGGCTAGTCAAGAAGGAGAAGAAACATTATGTCAATATTTAGACTACCACAGAGAGACAGTTGAAACCTGGAAAAGATGGGTAAATGTGTTGTCCAGAAAGACAGAAAGCTAAGCCACTCAGGCCCGGCATTAAAAGAAGTGAGTTGGTTGGTCTGAGGCCGATTTAAAGTTGGAAGATTTTAGGTCCACATTTGTCGACTCTAAATGAGTTCAAGTGATAATAAGATGGGGTTGGTTTGTACTTCCAAGACTTTCTCTTACTAAAGTGGAATATTTTTCCCTCCTAAGTAGCAAATTTCACTATTGGTGAAGAAGGAACTTCAGATCCTTTTCTGGTAGAACTGAGATATTTTAACTTGGGCTTTCCCTGAAACCATTTCCTCCTCGAAGTACCTTTAAAGAGCCAAAATAGCAGCAGCTGTGTCTCTACAATGGTATTAATGCTCTAAATAGTGTCTGACATTTGCAATTATGACTTTGGGACCAAAGGGGACACTGGGCTTGAGTGGCCGGCGTTGGGGCGTCCTCAGAGGGACTGGCCAGAGAGAAGCCAGGCCTAAAAGCAAACCACACAAGCTTTGGCAACTGAGGCTGGCCACCCGGGGCAGAGTTCTAGAGGAATGAGCTTGTGATGAAAATACTATAAATCTCTGTTTAAAAATCCTTGTTAAGTGTTTTGTTTTGTTTTGTTTTGTTTAAATGTTGTTTAAACATCTCTGGTTCTGGAAGAGAGGCAAGCCCTCAGATATCAGTTCTGAGGGACTCCTCACTGCAGCCAAGCATGTCTGCTGAAGTATTAGAATCTTGATAAGGAAAACATTAAACAGAAACGAAGTGTTTAATATAAAAACCTAGCAGCTGTGTGTTCCTTTCACTTACTATCTACCTGTTGAGAGATGGAGGTTTTCCTTTTGTTTGGGTTGGGAAAAAGAATTTTTTTGATGGAAAAACATTGTCACTAAGGTTCATATTTTTCCTGCAGTATAGAGATTCATCTCCTTAACTGTCATGTGTCCTGTTTGTAGACCTCAGGGGAAAAAATGCACAGGCAATCCCAAGAACACTAGTGCATTACTGAGTGCCAAATACTATCTGCTCTTATTAGTATGATAGGAAAATGTTATAGCTAATTCAGAAGAAAAATATAGGCAGCTATAAGAATAAAATCAATACCGTGCCAAATTTTTTTATACCAACAGGACACTGATAGTCAAAAGTCAGGAGTCAGGGCCGAAAACCATGCCTAGTATAAAGTAGATTTTCAAAAACGTTTGTTGAATGAGAAAAATCGAAGCTTGAGAATAGAATAAATGATGCTATATTGTCAATTATAACTAGAAACGTATGAGATTTTCATAAAACACTGCATATCTTCACTGTAGAAGTACTCTTCAAATGTTTTCATATCAAGGCAAAAACAACAGTAGCGATACGTCGGGCTGAAGAAAATGGAATTTATACCAACAAAGGTGATCAGTGCAAGAACTTCAACCACGTTGAGCCCCAACTGTGTGCTCAAGAGCTAAAGATAGATGTCCTGGCAGGTGCCAGTCCCTTCTGTGACACACCTTGGAGGCCACAGCACACTGTCCATGAAGCTCTGCAGCAGGGCAGCCTTCACATCTTCGAGTGGTTCTTTTTTTAAAGAAATGAAGTACAATACTTCAAGGCCCGAAGCCCTCATAAAATGACCACCAAATCAGATCTCTTACCTGCAGGCAAAGTAGCTCAGAGGAAATGAATTGCCCTCCATTGAATCTAAAAACATAGGTGCCCTAGTATTATTTTGATAATTTTCCTCCAATCATCCAATTTTCTATACATAACATTTTTTCCAAGAAAAATCTTGGGATGTTTCTAAATATGCTAAGCCATCTTTTCGGTTTCAAGCCTGAAACAGAAAAAGTTTTGTTGTAGGGGGCTTAGCTCAGTACTTCTTCATGCCCCGTAAGATCCACTCCAGCAAAGATGCCCACGAGGTATGGGTTTCCAGCTCTTCTATCTGGCACAAAGCCAGTCCTTGCTCTTGCAGTTAACGTGGCTTCATGACAGGATTCTCACCAATGCAAAGGAAAACTCAGCTGACTGCATGTAGGTCAAAATATTTTTTAAATAGATATATATTCTCTCTTCCCCCCGGTCCTCTTTCTTCTTTGTGTGGGCTGAATTGTGATGAAAAGATAAGATGAACTTGGAACCCTAAATCATCATATGGAAGAAAGCTGGCCACCAATTAGGAACAACCACCTGGAACTGTTATGTAAGTGAAAACAAACCTTTACTGTCTCTAAGCCATTGAACAATGCAGGCAAGGTAGGTTTTACTTATTATGACGGCTGGCATCACCTTAATACAACTCTTCGAGGCCATGGGTCTCAGAATCCCTTTAATCCACGGTTCTCTGGGCCTCTCACATGGCCCTTCTGCAGTACATCTCAGCCACCACCTCCAAAATGTACTGGACCCCAGATACCACTGTGCAGCCCAACCACAAGGGGTGACTGTCACAACTGTCCCTGTTACCTGGGCCAGAAAGAACTCTTGTCTCCTGGCTCCAAGGACTGACAGCTTTATCCCAGGCCCATTCAGATGAGTGGAATCTCCCATCTGCTTTATTGGCTGACACCATAAAATGTCCTGACCTCAAATGAATTTTATGTATTTCTACAAACATAACATTTCTTGCCATTGTTTAATTTGAGATGTCTCAGGGATTTATTAATAGTTTCATAAAGATATTTTCTGTTTTATCTGACTGAAGTATTTGCCTAGGATAAAAAATATTCTTTTTTCCATGCATTTTTTATTCTCTATTTGCTCTTGGTGTCTCTGAGGCATTAACCCCATATTTGACTCAAATCCCAGGTAGAACATTCATTCCTAAGAACGTGGAACAAACGAATCAGACCCCAGAAGAAAGGAACTGAACAAGGAAAGATTATTGCTTTTTGTAGAGTTCTGATAAAAAATGAAAATCATTTAGAACCAAACTGCAAAGAAACATCAGAATTGGCTGAGCTCTCGCTGCTCGATGTGGACCGGCATCCCCTTGGGAGGTTGTAGAAATGCAGACTCTCAGGCCAGGCTCTAGACCTCACGAATTAACATCTTTCGATGACAGTCCCAGGTTGTTTGTGTGCATTCAAGGGTGAGCAGCCCTGGTCCAAGCACCATAAAGAGTTGGTGGTGTAACTCTATCCAGTCACTTCCTGTTGGGCGTCTTCAGTCTAAATGAATAACAAAATAAACTCAAATCTCTCATAACTTGACTGATTTCACTGAAATTTAAATTTTTCTGGATGCTCACAACATAACGAACCTTCCTGTAAGTAACTTAGGTGCTGCATCTGCACTTTGAAATTATTTCTGTTTAGAAATACAGAATGATTATCAAATGCCAAAGGGCTAATTGACTTTCATGCATCTGCTCTCTGTATGAACTTGACAGAAATGTGGGTCAGAAGAGCAGGAAGGAATGGGATACTAAACATGGGAGGGTGATATAAACTCCGTGGTGTATGTTTTCTAACGTTTTGCATATGTATCCCTAAATGACATAAGGTGTACATAGTGTTTAAATAATGATTTTTAGTTAACAATATAAAGCTAAAATTTTCCCATATAAATAAATCTAACATTTTAATAGCTATATTAAATAAAATACATGGCTGCCATTCTATCCTGTTGACTGTGATTATTTTGTTGTTTTTGTTTTGTTTTGTTTGTTTGTTTATTTTTTGAGACAGGGTCTCACTATGTAGTTGAGAGACCTGAAACTAATACAGAATGATTATCAAATGCCAAAGGGCTAATTGACTTTCATGCATCTGCTCTCTGTATGAACTTGACAGAAATGTGGGTCAGAAGAGCAGGAAGGAATGGGATACTAAACATGGGAGGGTGATATAAACTCCGTGGTGTATGTTTTCTAACGTTTTGCATATGTATCCCTAAATGACATAAGGTGTACATAGTGTTTAAATAATGATTTTTAGTTAACAATATAAAGCTAAAATTTTCCCATATAAATAAATCTAACATTTTAATAGCTATATTAAATAAAATACATGGCTGCCATTCTATCCTGTTGACTGTGATTATTTTGTTGTTTTTGTTTTGTTTTGTTTGTTTGTTTATTTTTTGAGACAGGGTCTCACTATGTAGTTGAGACTGACCTGAAACTCACTATGTAGCCCAGGCTGGTCTTGAACTCACAGCGATCCTCCTTCCTCAGCCTCCTGAGAGCTGGGATTACAGGCGTGCGCTATCACGCCCGGCTGACTGTGATTTCTTAATCCATACCTTAAAGCTGAACATTCAGACTCTAATTTCCACTACTACAAAGAGACGTCATAGATCATCCTTGCAGGTGAATTTCAGTTTATATCTCTGATTTTTTTCATTTAAGATAAATCCTTAGAATTATTGATACTAAAATCTCAACTTGCTTTGCTTTAAGATATGAAATAGTGACTGAATTCTTTTTCAAGCACTTGCTGCATTGCCATTCTTAGATAATCCATGAAGTTAGTTATGCAGTCATATACTAAGCTTTAATCCTCTCCCAACTAGCCTCATGTTAGTCCCATTTTTATTTACTTACTATAGATCTATAACCTATTTTAGTTTCCCATCATGAAGATTCACTCATTCGATTTTTTCCCCCAAAATATTTTGGCTGTACTTTAACCTATATACATATTATTAGAATGTTTCTTAAAATTATATTGAACTAGTATGTTATGAGTAGTAGTAGTAGTATATTTAATTTAACGTATATTGTCTATGTACACTTCCCATCCAGAAACGGGATAGGCCTCACGGTTATGAAATCATCATATGTTGTTTAACTACATGTGGTTACATTTTTGTATATCTGGGAGATTTTTTTCCTTAAATTTGATTTTAGATGTTTTGATTTCTTCTGTCATTTGAAATAAGATTATTACCTAACATTTACTGCTAGATGTAGGAAAGTGATTGAATTTTTATACAGTTGCTCTATAACTGACTACTCTATTGAACTCTTCAACAAATGTTTTTCATTGATTTGTTTGAATTTCCTGTAAATTGTTCTACCTTCAAAGCAGTAACAATACAACTCCTCTCTAATATTTAATACTCTTCTCATTGTCTTTTTCTTTCCTCATTTTGTCTTTCACATTTTCACTACACTTACTTAATTTTGGTTTTAAAAGTATCATGTATAAATGGATAGCTATTGGTTATAAGCTGTTGTACTTATTTTTCCAACTCTGTTGTTGGGATTTGTGTTTTATTGGAAAATTTTCCCATTTTTATTATCTTTGGAATCATGGCATGAATGTAAAAAATGCTTATTCAGAGAACTCTTAGAAGAACTTGTCCAAAATGCCATTTGACTATAATTCGGACATTTGACCATATGTAAAATGCCATTTGTGGCTTTATCTGGAACCTCAGTTTGGGTTGACAGTGGTAGATTTTAATCTAGAAAAGCTCGATTCTCATACTGTAAGCACAATATGTTTTAGTTTCCTCCCTCCTATAGCTTATACTCTTTTATCATATCCCCTATATCTTATCATATCCCTTTATCATATTGTGCACTTGTCTTTCCTTTCTTCTTTCCTACTCTCCCTGCTCTGTTCCTTCCAATGTTTTATAATCTCATAATCGTGCATTTTATTTGCTATGCTAATGAAAGAATTATATTTCCTACTAAAGTTTTAAAGGAAATAAACAGAATACTTACTATTTCTTTTCCTTATAGTTTGTACAAGTATAATCATATATAGTATTGATATAACATATTTTAAATATAAATTGTTTTATGTTTTCATAATACAATCTAAGTTTTATTATGTAATATTTATAGTGATTTTCTTTTTAGGGGTGTCACTCTTCATAGCAAATTGTGCCTTTATAGAATTTTCCAGCCTCCTGGGAGAAGAAGTGAGCATTTATACCCTTGACCCTTTCACATTCTTTGTGGCATCTAAGTAATTGTTTTTGTCGTAACCGTGCAGCTCAGAGCAAACTGGTGATAGCTCAAAGTCAAGTTCCTAAGTGCCTTAGGAAATAGGGCATCCTCAGTCATGGTCTAATTGGGAAAGCAAAAAACACTCCAAATAAATTAGCAGAGGGAGTTTGCTACAATCTCCTGCAAGGTGACAGAGGTGAAATAATGCTGAACTAGCAACCACAGGAGGCCAGGCCAGATCTTAGCTGGATGGACATGGGGAAAAGTGGAACACTGGAGGGCCCTGGACCACAGAAGTCCTGCCCAGTGACAGCCAGAGGCAGGGGAGGGTCAGCCACTCTGTGACGAGGAGTGGAGGAGGCCAGGACCAGGAATGGATCCAAGGGCAGACAGGCCCAGTACTGGCATGGGGCCTTAGCAACAAAAGACTATTTTGTGTTTTTGGCTTTCAATCTTAAGGAGAAGATTCTGTTAGATACTAAATCAACTCTTAGCCCATTCTGCTTGATGCATTTAGGGCAGAAATCGGTTTTGCTTTTTTCCATTAGTTCTGGGTGACATTGAACCAAACCAGAGTAGATTCACCGGTAAACATATGAAGGACAAGTTTAGGGTCATCACCTACAGAGGCACCTTCCACTGTCCTACAGAGGCACTGTGTATTGTGCATACAAGCTGCTTATTTTATAAAAATGCAGACTCGGTCAGCTACACTGTATTTTCTCCACCATCACACCTTGGAGTTGGGTGGCTCTTGGTGGCATTTCTAGATTTGAACTGAAAGTTTAGTTGGTGACAATTTGGTTTTTTTTAAGTGGAATACATTTATATGGTCTACAGTAACTTCTATGGATAATTATATCATTACTTGCAGTCCTGATGTGGGAATGGCTGTGAGGACTATTCCTACTGCCTGCCATCTTACCTACTCAGTCAGTATGGTAACAGGAAGGTGTAGGATCCTATAACACTTGACACTAGCAATAAGTGAGTAGTGAGGAGAAATAAAGTTTGAAATTGAAATGCCTGTACAACATTTCTGCCAATTTGTATGTGTGCAAAACTGGGAGGATTCATTTATCTTGAAAACTTGATCTAAATGGAAGTCCTCTCCTGTCAGAAATATATGAATGCACCATATATGTTTTTACCTTATTTTGTTTGGAATGATGTGAAGAAAAATTTGTCAAAATTCCTTCAGGACAGGCTAATAGAAGGATGAAGCTTGATAAAGACTGACACCCCTGTACCCTAGCCCTTACCTCATTTTCCTCTATTATTTTTAACACCCAGGAAATGATAGGCCTGACCTCTGTGTGCTCCATACCGGCTACCTGAGTTCCTGAGTTCCAAAAACAATCACAGCCTGTTCTTATGTCCTGCAGTCTGCTTCCTGACCCCCACCAGCCTTCCTGAGCCCAGGAGCAATCTGCTAATGCACAACACACCTGCCCTGCCTACTAGATCACAGTGCTCATTGCTGTGGCCATGTATTCAGCTATTCTCATTCCCCCGATCTCAAGCCCCCCTAACATCACCCCACCTAAGCTTGTCCCAATAACCCCTCTACCCTATTCATAAAAGACCCAGCTCCATAAACTGGATTTGGACTCCCCTTTACAGTTACGCTACGAGGTCCTGCCCCGAACTCCCAAATTCAGGCTGGCTGTGTTTTCCTGGGTCATCATCACATATCTAACAGTCAAGTGGAGATGCAAAGTGGTCAATAATGGTTTATTGGTTGAGGACAAGAAGGTCACTGAAAGTAATGGCAACAGCAGACAGATTACTATCAGTTGAGAAGTAGTTTGAGAAGATAAAGGATGTCAGGATAAATCAGAAGCCTGAATGTCGTGAGAAGACAGGAAATCACTGGGCGATCAGAAAGTGAAGTGGTTGCAAGATTGAGCTTTGTTTGCTTGTCTTTATTAAGACAAAGGTGATTTAAGAGTATCTTCATGTTGATATTGAGGAGTCAAGAGAGAGCGACTGATTGAAGGTATGGATGAAAAACACAGACCTCAAGAACACCCATTTCCTGTGCAAACTTGGACAAGTCACATTTCTTGGAGCTATCTGTAAAACACAGGCCATAATTGTCTTATCTTCCTCCCAGCCTTGTAGTGAGGATCAAATAACATTTTTAAAAGCAAGTGCATTATAAATTATAAAGTATTTTATAATTTAATTGCTAACTGTGGACTTTATGTGGGTTGGGCAAGACTTCCTTAATAGATTAGTGTGTGAGGTCAACTATAAAAAATAAAGCAATAAATCAACATAACTCTTGGAGTTTTACATAGTCTCCCAGATCATAGCTCTTAGGGTTTGATTGAGTTGTTGAGTTGAAATAGGGATAAAGGTGAAAGTATCTGGCAATTTACCTCCTAATTTTACATGCTGGAAAGGGTGCCCTGACTCAGGGACTCAGTTTATATAGCTTTGGAACAAGAAGTGACCTACAACGGAAGAGTCATTAACAAATACACTTGCTTCTGTTAAATCTTCAAGTAACTTACCACACCCACAGAAGCCGTTGGCTACAATGTGTCTTCCCAAAAATTCTGCATATTAAGACAGCATAAGTTAACCATACCATTGTCAGATGTCCTGGTCATACTATAGTGAGCAGTTGCTGTGATCTGCTATTGTCACTCATTGTTCCGTGTAGCAGAAATACAGAAATATTGTCACCATGCTGTCCAATCCAGGGACTCCATGTAATATGACTCCCCCAACTGCAAGGACTGCTGACCCAAATTAATGTTTTCTTCTCATTCTCCATCTCCATCTCCTTCTCCTTCTTCTCCTTCTTCTCCTTTTTCCTCCTCCTCCTCCTCCTCCTCCTCCCCTTCTCCTTCTCCTTCTCGTTCTTCTTTTTCTTCTTCTTCCTCCTCCTCCTCCTTCTTCACAGCTGGAATTCATTGCCAAGCCTTACTAATCAAATACATGAGTTCTGGCTAATGAATGTAACTGTACTGTATCCCTAAAATGTACCAATAAACTCAATGAGAAAAAAAAAAAAAGAATGAGTACAACTGGTCACTTAGCTCATGTCTGAGTTTAGCTCATAGAAATCTCTCACATATGCTCCTGTATCTTTTTTCTTGTTATTGGCTGAAAGATGACAACTTACAAGAAATCCTTGAAGACCATGTCTGAATTTTAATAGAACTATTGTCATCATGAATCTCTGAATGATGCCACGGAGCAGAGCCTCTCCACTGACCTCTTCGTTACCTTAACAGAAGTGCTCTCTTGAGCAATGAAGCTGAGACCTAAATAATAAGAAGGTGCCGAGTGCACAGATTCCAGGCAAGAGAGGAAGTGGGAACGTGAGCCAAGTAGAAGGGACTGCAAGTAGTAAAGTAAGATTGACCTTGCTATTTTGTCTTTCCTTGAAATATATTACTGCTGCTCTAGTTTTACCTATTGATCTCAAAATGTTTGGTTTCTGTGAGTCACACCTAAGAAAAATCATTAGGCATACAAAGGCAAGAATCTATATTATGGTAAATTCCTGGCTTTGAGGAAGGTGACTTTGTGAAGCCACCTTGTTAGGCACCTGCATCTCCCTGTGTTGTTTTGATCTTCTGTTGCAATCTTATTGCACTAAAACTATTGAGATCAGGAACACAAACAGGATCTGTGATGCACTGGAAATGTTTCAGTGTTTCTTGAGCACTCTCTGGGTGGAATTGCTGAGTCATTTCTCTTTTTGTTTTCTTCATGGGCATTTTGCTGAGTCACTATGCTCTTGTCCAGGCCTTGCAAACTCATAATCAATCTGACATTTAACATGGTCCAATGATCTCAGAGCCATGTTAATCTGAAATATAAGACAATGTGAGAGCTGTAATGCATGAATGCTTCTACCAATTTTTCTATGTGGCCGTTATCAACCTTTTCTAAGGTTCAAGAAAGTTCATGGCATGCATATGGGCTTGTAGGAAAAGCCATGAATTCACCCTTTCAGGGTCAATGCTGATCTGAAATATAAAAACTCTTCTCACATATTGGTAGATAACACCCGATCAGCAACCTCAGCAGGGTTAAATATAATCATCCTACAGATCTTATGAAACTTTCTTTTGAAGAAACTTGAGAATTTCCCAGTTTTCTATTCTACCTCCCTAGTCCCTGACTCTTTGCAAAGATAAATCTGATGGAAAACACACTCAGACCACAAGCTGAACTCCCTGGAATGATTGCACAGAGCCAACCACACTTAGGACCTTAGGCAAGTTTTTCAGGCCAGTACTCTCTGGAGAGAAGGGTCTCCCAGGGTAGTAGGCAGACCGCCCATCCCACAGGGTGGCCGCAGCCAGGATTGGGAACTTCCCATCATACCTTGTCTTCGTTTGAGTCTTTACTGTGAAATATAACCAACATGCATAGACCACCAGCCTTGTGGTCTCTCAGGGTTCTGTCCATTCTAATGTCAAATTCCAATGTCATTCACTCCATAAAGCTTTCCTGAATTCATCTATTAGAATAAATTTCATCCTCCCCTGGGGTTGTCTACCATTACTAATGATGATGCCATTTAATATTTTTTATGTCTCTCATCAGTGATAGTTTTCTTCCTCTGGACTGGGAGTTTCAGAAGACCAAGAATTGTATTTCATGGCATTCAGGTCAGCTAGAATTCATTTTCAATAATGGGCACTCAAAAGTTTTGTTTGATTAAATTAAAATAATATTTTTAAATTAGTCCTAGGGAACTACTTCATTAAATGATAATATTTCTACACTCAGGAAGCGGAGGCAGGAGGCACACTGTGAGTTCCAGGACAGCCTGGTCTACATAGCAAGACTCTGTCTCAAAAAAAATATAGATACATAACAACTACTGAATTACTAGGTTAAATCTTTTACCATTTGGATATTTTTATTCATTCAAAATATTTGCTTTCCTATAGGTGCTGCAAAGGATAGCCATATAATTTCATCTCTGTGAGTATGCTTAATTAGTTTTATAAGGGAAATATACAGATTGAAGACTATGAAAAATGCCCAGGCTTTGAATTTTTATTGCCAAATTGTGTGCAGAAAAAGTTGTAATATACAGCACCATCAACAATTAGTAAGAATATCTAAGTTCTGACAAGAATGCTGAAAATTAATATTTTGGGTCAAGACTTTGATGATTTTATATGCAAGAAAATGGTATCTTTTGGTTTACTTTCCACTTATTGATTCACAAGGTTAAACTTTTCTTTTGTATATGCACTATTTGCATCATTTCTTTTGTGAATTTTTTAACTGTGCCCTTTGCCTGTATCTCTGTTTTTATCTCTATGAAGGACAGAGGTTGTCTGAGGAATTGGAATCACTGTATCAAAAGTTTTTATTTTGTTCAGATATCTTGTGTTGCAGGTCAAAATATCCAGATGTAAGAAAAATATATCTATCCGTTGGGACTCTTTTGGTGACAAAAATCCGAAATCCAACTCAAACTAGCCAAGTAAAAGGAACAAAAAGGGAATTTGCTGGTTTTGTATTAGAAATGTCCAGGAGCACCTCTAGTTTCATGAATCACTTGTTGAAGTGTCAAACAATGCCACAGACTCAATATTTCTTTCCCCCTTAGCTATGCCTTCTGCAGATTCCATTTGAGGAGCCTAGGCAGCATTTGCTCTGCAGAACTTGTACCCCCTTGCCAACCAGTCCTGGTAAAGTCATTGTATTTCATTGTTCCTGATTGAATTGTATGTAGCCCTGAACCAAAAATGGAAACTGTGATATTCTCTTTGGTTATTGTGTTAGTCGATTTTCTATCACTATAAAAAAAAAATCTGAGATAATTAACTTACAAAGAGAAAGATTTATTTTGGCTCATAGTTTCAGAGGTTTCAGTCCATGGTCAAAAGCACCTATAACAAGGGTGTACATCATGGCCAGAGTATGTAGCAGAGCAAAGTTGCTCACTTTACCATGAACCAGCAAGCAAAAAAGAAAGTATCACATAACTCTTCTCAAGGGCACACTGCTAAATACCTAATGATTTCCCACAAGGCCCTACCTACTAAAGATTTCACCACCTCTCAGTAGCCTCACCATGGAAACAAAATCTTAACACATAAACCTTTCAGAGACAGTTACCCAAATTATAGCTCTTATGTGTAAATACAATGCCTACCCAAAAGCTGATGTGCAGTCAACTCCACAGTAACACAAGGTGGCCTAAGGCTTACCAAAGAAAAACAGGATGAGAAATTAGATTCATTCATAGGAAAATGGATACATACTGAGGATATACTCCTAAGTGAAATAAATAAGTCACACATATTTTAATATGACTACTAAAGTGAACATAGTGAGTGGAAAATGAAGAAAGAAAGGAATTGCTAGTCTAGAGATCTAGAATACTGGTCATCCTGTTACCAGACATTACCAAAAAAGTGGCACAAAAGAAGGCTGGACCAGGGATGAGCTCATAGAGAAAAGTTATTCCAATACCAAAGATAATGAGACGGTCATTTGAATGCATGAGGGATTTCCAAAGAACCAAGAGCTTGAGTGACTATGGTAGAACATAGTTTTGAAAATGTTAGGAGCAAATTTTAAGACGATAGTCTCCTTCTACCCTAGAAGAAATCAAATGCAATGAAATGAGTAATTCAATGGATTCATAGGGGCAAAAAATGAGCTAGAAATTGCAAATAAGGTTAATATAAAAAACTCTATAAGAGAATCAGAGTGGCTGTAAGAGAAAAAAAGTGATTATACTGTAGTATAGATAGAGAGGGATTTTTTGTGATAAAAATGTTAATCCATCAGGAAGTTACAAGAATTATCAGCATATATGCATCTGAAAACAAAACCTCCAAATACACAAAGCAACAAACTGACAGAACTTCAGGAAAATATTATTTGACAGTAATAGTTGAAGACTTCAAAGGCTTATTTTCAATAATGAGTACAATAAATAGATGTAAGATAAGGGTATAGACTATTTTAATACCATAAACCAACTAGATGCAAGAGACATCTAAAGAACAGTCTTACACAGTATTCTGGAACATTCTCCATGATAGACCATATGCTAAGCCCTAAAAAAAAAAGCCTTAGTAAATGCAAAAGCACTGATATCCTACAAATTACATTCTCCAACTACCTGAAATTAAATTAAAAGTGAAATAGAAAAAAATTCAACTCAGGTAAAAGAGACCTGTGTGGGGAGGGCTGTGTGCCACAATGAAGCAATTCATTAAGGCTAAGGATAAAAGGCTCTCTAGGATAGAAGGTGCAGGATACAGCAGGATCTTTTCAGTTCTGATCCACGTATGGTTTTTGGTAGTATTAACTTGTTGAAATGTGTACAATGGTTAGTGTAGATGCCCCCACAGATTTCATAGTTTTTCCCAAAATGGCTCATTACTTAAGAACAACAAGGGTTGTGAACCCCTGAAGTTCTTACACATTCGAAGGAAAGCGGAAGGGCTTCAAAGGAGGGAGAAAGAAGGGAGACTACACTGGATAAAGAATCAGAGTTGAGGGAGTTTGTGCTGGAAGTGGATGTAAATCACAGGATTAGAAGCAGTAGAGAAGGAAGGGTGTAACACAGGAAGATTTGGGAGTTAAAAAAAATCCTCATGACACTAATCCTGTGACCGCTAACAAACACTCACATGAGTCTTTGCTTTGTCCCTTGGAAAACGTTGCCACATGGAGTGTCCAGCAGCCATCACTTGACATTTCCATGGGCCATCAGTACCCAGTCAAGAACAAACTGCCACCCACAACCTCAGCACTTATCTAAAATGTCATTTTTTTTTTATCTTGACATATAGAAGGTGAAGAAAGGTTTAAAATATTTATAAAATGTCAGTAGCAATATCTGAAGCACACAAATGAGGACATGGAAATTATTTCCAGCCCTTTCATCTTTGAGCCAAATTTATTTTTTAAACATTCAAATATATAAAACTTGGAAGTCAGTGAACATCTTGGAGTCATGAAATCTGTAGCACTGCACAGGCCCTCCGTATAAACATGTGTCCAACAAATCACACAGCCCAATTTTCCAACCCTTCCATCCAAGAAAAGTCTTACAAGAGCCTAAGGATTGTGGCTATGCAGAGGGTGCAGGGCTCCGGAGATGGGATTCTACCATGGCACCTCCCAAAGCTGTGCCCGAGAGCTTTGGATCTTTTTATCCGGTGGGTTTATCAATCACGATCTCAGTAGGAAGCAAAACCGCTTAAAAACATAAAACGGAGGATATTTAACGCAGGCCAGTGTTTTCTCAGGTGATAGATGAGGTGAGAAGCCCAACCCCAGTTTAACAAAGGAAAGAAGCTCCTACTGCCCCCAGCTGGAGGACGGAAGAGGAAGCAGAATCACAGAGGAGCGAGGTCTAGTACAGTCGTGGTGAACCTATGGCACAGAGGCTGCAGCAGGCTGTTTGTAACCCTGAAGTTCTAAAAGGCTCACCAGCACTGGTACAGGACCACCCACAGTAGCTCAAAGTGGAGTGGCCCTGCGTGATGGCAGTTGGGCCATGGAGGAACACAGGTGCTGCTGAAGAACCCTCCAGAGAGAGAAGGAAGGAGAGAAATACCCAAGCCTGTGGATGGGACATGGTGTGAGTGTGTCCATCGAGGGCTCATGTGTTGAAATTTCATTCCCAGTATAAAGTACTAGGAGTGTTAATCTAAGGATGGTGTTGAGAGATGTGGCCTGTGGGAGATGAATAGGATCAGATAAATTCATCACGATGGAACCCCGCTGCTGGCGTTTTATAAGAAAAGGGAGACAGACAAAGATACATGTGCGTACCCCCTATATCTTGCCATGTGACATGCAGCACCATCTTGGGATTCCACCATCAGGCAAGCAGGCAGCACTGTGTGCAGCCCTTAACTGTGGACTAAAGCTGTGTGGCAAAAGAAGAAGCCTCTTTTCTTTATAAAGTAGCTGCCATGTGTTCTCACTGTAGTAGTAGAAAACCAACTTATTAGTTAGTTTTATTAAAACAGCTCTTCTTCTCTCCCCACCCTTTAATTCTTCCACTGGAGCCTGTCTGTGACTGAGAGATCCTGTTCAGAAACTGGCTGACATGGGAACTTGCAAAGCACAGATAACAGGATCGACACCTCTAACCAAGAATAGAGAAATGGAGGGGCCAGCGATGTAGCTCAGGGGCACTGCGCCTGCCTCCCAAGTGTAAGGTCCTGAGTTCAATCCCTGGTACAAAAAAAAAAAAAAAAAAAAAAAAAAAAAAAAAAGAATAGAGAAATGGAACTAAAGGTAGTCAAAGGATCCTACATGCATACATACACACACACACGCACACACACACACACTGTACAGAACTTGTGTGTAGTGAATATAGATTCAAATAATTCTTTTTATTATCAGATCACATGCTACCAGATTCTCATTTGGTGGGAACCATCAGACAGTCTGCCTAGTCTAGACATACCCTCTGCACCGTGTCCACTCCATTGATCACAGAGATATGTGTTCTCCGAGGCTCACGTGCAGACATTTAGCTGTTAAAAACAATAAATCTTTCGCCTACCTGGCCCTTCATTTCCAGTCAAATGTGTCCCCTGGAAGAGGAGTCTGCATTTTACTACACCTTTACCACAGACCAACCTGGCTGACACCTGTAAGTTTCCTACTCAGAGACTTCACCTGAGCCTTCAGAGGGCTTTTGGTGCCTCAGACTTTCGTGTACATCCATTCATTTAAAATAATCATTCAAATAAACTTTATTTCATAAGTTTAAAAAGTTCCTGGGCTGGGGATTTAGCTCAGCTGTTTGGTGGCCCACCTTGCAAGCACAAGGACCAGAGTTTAATCCTCAGTACCAAAAAAAAAAAAAAAAAAAAAAAAGGCGCAAAGAGCCCAAGAAAACAGCTGCAGGACTTTATGGTCAATTGGAAACAATAAAAAGCATTGGCAATACAGAGAAGGATCTGGGCAGTGAACAGATGATGGACTCCTGCCTCTCACCCATGTCTCCAGCCCAACCCAACACCACACTTCTGGCACCAGGATCCTCCTGCATTCTACCAAACTCCACCTCCACTCTCTCACTGGTCAAATAACTTCATGGTGTTTAAAGTTCCTCAGGACTTCAGAGATTCTGAGCTGGCTTGGGTAGAATTACTGGAAGGAACCCAGGAGCTCCTTGTAGAAATGAATAAGTCAGTTTCAGAAAAGATAAAGAAGATGCCTTGAGAAATTGGGAAATGAAAGAGGGTAGGTAGTCTAAGCAGTTTTCCATACAAGTAGAGAACCCTTCTGTCTAAAATGTGAAACTTTCCCTCCTGATTCTGGACATGGGAGAAGGAATTCGGATTCAGAGAAAGATCACCAAGGGTAGTGCCATACTCACAACCTCATCTAATCCTACTTTCCTCCCCAAACTCCACCCTTCCAAGTTCCATTAACATATGAATTTGAGGATTAAATTTCCAATTTGTAAACTTTTAGGAGACACATTCCAACCACAGTAGATATCCTCATTATACAATCAAGATGGCAACTATGGAGCATTCAGCTAAATGTGGGGCCTTTGGAATTTCTCTGATTATGAAACCATAAAGCTGGCTCTATATACAGAGGATACGAAGACGGTTCCACAGGCGGAGATCGTATTCGGTTATATTTTGACTTCCATCTTTGGCAATTTTATTTTATGTGAAACTCTTTTATCAACCTGGAATTTGTTTGCTATATAGTTTGATTTAGACTGTTTTCAGGAGTAGTTAAGTATCCTAATGTCCCATATACTATTCTAAGTTCTGGCCTCACTGCTTTTTCCCCTGGCCTGTCAGTTCTAGTACTGGTTCCATAATATTTATACTATATTCCTATAAAGCCCTTAAAATTTGGCAACATTTGTGTCCCATAATTCATCTTTTGACTTTTTTGGTCAGGCTTGTCTCTAACTCTCGTCAAACTTTGAAGTCAAAGTTTCAGATTAAACAATAACTCCTTCATGTTTTAACTAGAAATGCATTAAACTTTCACTTAGTGTAGGAAAAACAATATCCTTTTTTAAAAAAAACTGATGCATAATAATTGTTCATATTTATGGGATATAACATGATAATTTAAGACATGTACATAATTGTATTGATCAAATCAGGATAATTAGCATTTCCATCTCCTTACACCTTTGTCCCTTCTTCGTGATGGGAACCTTCTAACTCTAGAACCACTATGGAAATCAGTATGGAGAATCCTCAAAAAAACTAAAACTAGAAATTCCATTTGACTCAGCTGTTCTCCTTCTAGGATCTTCCCAAGAGTTAAAGGCACCATATCATAGGGATACCTGCACACCCATGTTTATAGCAGCACAATTCATAATAGCTAAATCTTGGAAGCAGGCTAGATGTCCATCAACAGATGAAGGGATAAATAAAATGTGGTAGTTATGCAAAGTAGAGTATTAGGCTGCCATAAAGAAAGATACACTTGAGCCATTCATATGTAAATGAATGCAATTGAGAACATGAAATTAAGTGAAATAAATCAGATAGACAAGCTTGAATATAACATGGTTTCTCTTATATGAGAAGCCCACATTATAAATGAAGGGCAAAAGCTAAATTAAAATAGAAGGGGATCAAAGATCTAACTATTAAAATAGAAACACTAAACTTGCTGGAGGATAGGTTAGGTAGAATTCTTGAAGATACTGGCATAGGAAAAGACCTTATGAACAAATCCTCAGTAGCATGGGAACTAGCAGAAAGAATCAAATTACAAACTTAAAGACTTCACCTGCTGGGTATCTTCCCCAAAAAATTAAAAGAATCATACCACAGGCAATAAATGCTCACCTATGTTTATAGCAGCACAGTATGTAATAGCTAAAACTTGGAAACAGCCCAATTGCCCATCAACCAGAGACTGCATAAAGAAAATGTGTTTTTTTTTTATAAAACAAAGTACGACTCAGCTATGAAGAATGAGAAACTAGAGTCATTTATAGCTGAATGGATGCACACTGAGGCCATACTCTTAAGTGAAATAAATAGAACACACATGTGTAAATACCAAATAGCTTCTGTGGTTTGAGATACTGAAAGTGTAAATCAGAATCGAAATGTATAATAGATAATGTGGAACAGGAAGGAAAGGTCTAAAGGGAAGGAGGTAGTGGGAGGGGTAGGGAAAAGTAAAGAAAGGAAAGGAAAAATATGGAAAAGGAAGAAAATGGAAACAAAGTCTTTGTAAATAGGGAGGGGAGGAGGGGTTGAAGGAAGAGCAGGGGAATGGGGAAAAATAAGAATTAAGATATATTATGTAAAGATACAAATCTCCAATGAAGAATGTCCTTATACTGTATACCTAAAATGTACCAATAAAAATTTTTTTAAAAAGAAACATTGGGAAAGTGGTTAATGAAAAACTAGAGTTAGAAATCACTAGCTGGTCTACTTAAAATGTATGGAGTAAGAATTTAAGAGATTTTGAGTCTTTCCTTTACTTTACCACCAAGAATTACTACAATGCCACACAGCCCATTTAAGCTTTTCTGTGAACTATTTTCTTTGCCACCCATAAGAGTTGAGAGAAATATATAGGCATTTGTCCTTTCCTGGTGGGGAGGATTTAATGAGATAGAAATGGCTGCTAGCACTTTTGAAACCCCAGCAAGCACATAGGGAAGGATAGATGAGGTGGGGGTAGGGTGGAGAGTAGCAGCAGCAGCAAGAAAATTGTTCTCGTATTGCTCCACATCACAGAGGCTCAGAGAGGGCTGGGGATTTAGCTCAGTGGTTCTGCCGCCTGCCTCACAAGTGCAAGGACCTGAGTTCAATCCCCAGTACCAGAATAAAAAACAGGTTTCTTAAAAAAGAGTCTCAGAGGAATACATCCTAGAATGGCCATGCCCCAGTCTTGTTCTCTGTATGCAAGAAAGTTATCCTCACTAGAATATTTGTGTAGGATTAATGCAGAACCATATTAATACATTGTACAAATTTATTAAGTAAAATACTGAGAAGTTACATAATTCTCTTCAAGAAATGAATGAAAAATAAAGTTAAGGAGATAGTGCACTACTCAGCACAGCATTGATCAGGACCAGCAAGCCTCCAAAGGTAAACCATGAAACCTCACCCTCAAGGAGATTCTGACTAGGCTTTAAAGGATGTATTTTAAACTATACTCAAAGATAAATCCACTAAATGATACAGTTTGGATAAGGAACAGATTAGATGTGTTGAAGGAAGCTTGAAGAAGGCAATGCCTTCAGATGAAGAAAGTAGCATATTGGTAAGATCATGAAAGGTGAATGGCATTTATGCATGGAAGGAAAAGCGTCTGTGCAGAAGAAACATCATGAGAAAAGATAAGTAAAGTCCTTCTTTTGCCACAAGAGACTTGAGAGGACCACCCCTCATAAAAGAATTGTAAACTAAATTTCACTGACTGTAAGTTAACCTTGATGTCTGATTTGTCATCTCCCTTCATGAAATCAGGGCAAAACATCATCAAAGAAGCTATAGTTTTATGTTGTTTATTCCAAAGAAAGTATACATGTATTTCTAGCTTTGCCATATGCATTATCAAAACCATAAGGCTAAGCCTCTCAAGAACAGTTTTACTTGTTTGAACCCCCTTCTGCTACACTAATGGGCTGACGAGGTTTGCACGACAGCAATTGGTTCTACTCAAGTGCACCAGCCAGCACCCCAGAACCTCCTGTGGGGAGTCTGGCTTTGATTATGTGGAGACAAAAATAATCTCTGCTTGAAAAGAGATCCCAATCACAACTTTCTAAATTATAGACACCAAAATACCCAAAACTCTAAATAGACTAACTCAACCCCTTCTCCTTCTGCAAGAGGTAATCTGTGGACGTCACAGTGCACCCCAGTGCCAAGAACGCATTATGCTTCCCAGATGCACAGACTGACACACTAAGCAAACTATTTATGAAATTTCTCTGGAAGAGTAGAGAAAAATAACAGCGTCCCCATCATACCAAAGTTAATTGAAGCAGCTCTGCTCAGTAGGATACAGGATAGCAGATTCAGGTACCACAGTGTGGGGTGGTGCAAGGGAATTTGTTATTATCCATGATTTCTCTTTCTAACACTCCAAGTTTCCCTTTTTTCCTCCCTTAAAGACAGAGCCCCATACAGAGGTCGTTATGCTATTGTTGTCATACAGAATATAAGATCCCCTCTGACTCCCTAGAGCTACCAAGAGCTGTTATTCTGTGTAGAATCTAGGGTGACTAAATATGAGGTTATAGCTAACCAATTTGCCAACACACACGCACATGTACACACACACAAACACACACACACACACAATGGTACCAAAAGATATTCAGTAACTCATAAATGTGGTTGCATGACAAAGAGAAGACATAAATCAAATATTACTTTAAAAGATATTGGATTAAATAATTAGTCACTTGACCCCAGGATGACTCTGTTTTGTTCTCCAACCCGCCCTTGGATAAAGGAATGGGCATATGGGTATGGTTTGGTAGGATTTTCCCTTAACAGCTGGTGTTCCAAGGTTTGGCTTGCCTGAATTCTCTTTTAAAAAGGTTCATTGTAACCTCATGCTCCAGACACTGCTAGGAAACCAAGCTACCAGGTGAATTCAAGATAGGGAGCATCAGGCAAGGGATTTGCATAAGGGAGCTACTCTCACTGCTGCCTTCTTTCTATAACCTGCACTTGACTCTCAAAAGAAGGGAGGAACTTACAGCATTCTGTTTGGATAGCTGTTTAGTTTTGACAGAAAAATCTCCTGTCAAGGGTTTAAAGTCCGTACCAAAGCAAACAAACCAAAAAACCCAAACACATAAATATTTTTTAACAACAGTGAAGATGACTATAAGGAGTCAAAACTTATCATCTCATCTCAGGCTCTTTCTCCCTCCTCTCTTCCAACATCATCATCACCAAACATAGAGTATATAACCACAAAAGTGAGAATGTTTTCGTATATGTGCTGCCAAAGTGAGCACAGTGAGAATGTTTGTGAATGAGTAAAAATATCGAGATTAGAAAACATTTAGATTTGTTTGGGAAGTGCTGTGCTTTTACATTTTCATCCTTCCTTACCTTAAAGAATCACAGTGCATATTATAAATACACACATTTCTCTAAAAAGTGACCCAGGAAATAAATTTGGTGGTTTTGTTTGTGTAATCAAAGTTCTCTCCTCTTTTTAACACTGCACGGTACATACATCCTCGCCACCAACACACCTACCACATCAGGAAGCAGTGTTTTAAACTTGGGCAACAGTGAGTCCTCTATTAATTTTCAGCAAATTATATGAAGTGAATCCCTCTTTAGGGAATTGAAATCTTCATCTTCCTTCCATATTTTTTTTACAAAACAAGCACCTTTTAGCCACCAGAATACTAAGAAATACTTAAATGTAGCTCTGAACAACCACCAGAAATGTTATCCTTAACTTCCAAAGTGAAGTCATGATTACAATCCCATAGAAACAGACCCCATTTTCATGAAGAGAAATGTAAAGAATGGAGAATACAACATATTCTCACAAGGAAATCCAAACTCCAAACTAAACATAAGCACGACGTGAGAAAGTTCAAGATCAAGTTCCAGAAACTGATCATTTGCCCACTATTCTACATAAATCAGTGGTTTTCCATCAACCTGTTATTTTCTACTTAATGGAATACTGCTAAAGGAACCACTTTCTTCATTAACAAGAGCTGTACGTGCAATATAAATTTTGGAAACTACAGAGAAATTTAAGAAATGTAAATAATTCTTCTACTAGCATGAAGAACTGAAAAGTTTCAAAGACTTGATCCCCTAAAGACTCAAAGTTGAGTTAATTTTTGTAGCAAATATGTTTTTTAAGTTATTTTTATGGACCCCAAAAGACCAAAAATGCATTATACAAGAAAAAGAGAACAGTATCCTTTTGCCTATTTATGGAACCTGTACAGCATTCGTTGAGCACATGGAAATGGGTTAATAGCACTAAGGCTATGGTTGCAGAACCCTAAAAATCCCAGAAGAAGGGTATTATAACTGATGGATGAAGATTTTTAGATTTCTGCTTTTGGCAGTGACATGCCAAGTTGTATCTCCCACCGAGAACAACTAGAATAATTCAGATTTTTATAAAGAAAAAATTAAGTAATCAGTTTAAGGGAATTGGAGCAATAACAGGGTAGCCTGGGGATGAGCCAAGATCACAGAGGGAAGTGACATGTAGCATTTGCTACTTTATAAGCATCATTGGGTGAAATGCAAAGACACAAATTGACCAAAGAAGGCTGAGAGCCTACATAATTTTTCATACAGATGCCCAATAATTAGTCAAAAACTCATATATTTAAAGACATAGGACCAAAACACCAAAATCTAGAGGAACAAAAAGATCAGAGATAGATGACACAGGTGATATTACAGTTATTTGTTATGGCTTCTAAAATACTTTAGTTTTAATAAAAACTTTAGTATTTTCAGCAAAATATAAGAATGGTGAATAATCATAGTGGAAAAATGACATCTATAAGAAAGAATCAACTGCAAAATAGAACTGAAAAATCAATTTAAGTTAATCACCCAGCAAGATTAACAGTAGGAAAAATACAGATGAATGAAGGACATGCCTGTACTCCCAGACAGAGCTACAGCAAGAAAATATGGTGGGAAAAGAATATGAGAGACATACAGATTCTGGAGAAAAGGTAATATATGTGTAACTGAAATCTCAAAACAAAAAGGAAAGAAAATGGAGATGAACTTGAAACAGACCATCAGCTGGAGACTGGACAAAGAAGATATAGTTGGTTTTTTTATATAAAATGGAGTACTACTCAGCAATAAAGAATGAGAAACCAGAGACATTTATAGCTAAATGGATGCACGTTGAGGCCATACTCTTAAGTGAAATAAATAGGACACGCATGAGTAAATACTGAATGGTTTCTCTGGTGTGAAAAACTGAAAGTATAAATAAGGATCAAAATGTATAAGTGATAATGTGAAATAGGAAGAAAAGGGCTAAAGGGTAAGGGAAGTGGGAGGGGTAGGGCAAATGTAAGAAGGGAGAAGAAAAAATATGAGAAAAGGAAAAAATGAAAACAAAGTCTTTGCAAATAGGGAAAATTGGAGGGGGTGAAGGGAGGGCAGGGGAATGGGAAAAAATAGAACCAAGATACATCATGTAAAGGTATAAGATCCCAATGATGAATGTAACTGTATTATATACCTAAAATATAGTAATAAACTTTAAGGGAAAAAAGTTTTAAAGAAAAATCCATCTAGAAAGACAAAATGAATGACACAGAAGATAAATACAAAATAGAATCAACAAATTTAAAAAGTTGTTTCTTTGAAAATACTAAAACAATGAATTTTTTAAAATCAATCAAATGATTAAGAGGGAAGAAAGTGCAAATTTCCAAGATTGACTCTGAAAGGGCCAGTATCACCACAGATCCTACAGATGATCAAGAATCTGTAAGAGAATGTTTTTGAGCAACCTTATGGAAATACATTTGAAATTTCAAATGACATCACACATTCCCAGAAAAATATAATTTTTAAATTGGCATAAGAAAACATAGAAAATTTAAATAATCCTAAATCTAGTAAAGAAATCAAATCCATAGTTTAAAACTTCCTTGTAAAGAAAACTCCAATCTCAGAGTGTTTCATTGCTAAGATCTACTGAACATTTAAGAAAGAAATAACAATTTTTAAACAAAACTTCTAGAGAATAGGAAAAAAAGGCAGCACTTCCCAATTGATTTTATGAGGCCAATATAATCTTACTACCAAAACTTGGCAAAGATATAGCAAGTAAGAAAATTGTAAGCCAGGATCTCTCCTGAGCAAAGTTGCAAAAGTTTTAAACCAAAGGGTAGCAAGTCAAATTCAGTAATACAAAAATAACACATCACAGCAAAGTGGACTTACTCCAGCAATACTGAGTTATTTTAACATGTCAAACTTAATTAGTAGAATTTGCAAAGATCATATGATCATCTGCAAAGATACAGTAAAAAGCATGTGATGAGTTTACACATAAGATTAAGCAAATTAGCAACGGAGGATAACTTTCCTAGTCTGCCAAAAGGTATCTACAAGAAAATCTACATCAAGCTTAACACATACTAATAAAATACTAAAAGCATTTTTCTTCAAATCAGGAAAAAAACAATAATGTCAACTTTCACCATTTCTATTCAACATTATACTGAAGATACAGCCCATACAGTAAAACAAAATAGGAATAAAAATTTTTAATATTGAAAGAGTAGAAAAATTCTTATTATTTATGGATAACAGGAATATGTGCATAGGAAAATCCAGAGATTCTACAATTGATTTGTTAGAATCACTAAGTGAAAGATCATAAGATACAAATTCAATATACAAAAATAGATTATATTACTATTTAATGGCAATAAAAATAATAAAATGAACTTTTAAAATGGCAATACAACAGCATCAAAAGTATATCAAATACCTAGGAATAAGCCAAATTGAATATGGAAAGGGCTTTATACCCAGAAAATTACAATACATTATTGGGAGAAACTGAAAAAGATTCAAAAAATAAGCAGAGGGAAATACCATGTTCATGGACTAAAATGCTCAGTTTTGCTTATTGCACACATATGTTCTCCCAATCTGAGTTATAGATGCAATAGAGTCCTACTCAGTGTGCCAGCAGGTTGTGCGTGCATGTGTGTGTGTGTGTGTGTGTGTGTGTGTGTGTGTGTAAATCCATCAGGTTAATGTTAAAGGTCAAGAAAATCTTGAAGAGCGGGTTTACATTATGAGATGTCATTGTCTTATATAAAGCAACAATAATATATATTAAATATATTAATAGATATATATTATATCATTGAATTATATTAATAAATATATATTAAAGCAATTACACTTATGATATATATTTTTATACCCTTCAACACAATAAGTTAAATAGAAATGACCTTCTCAATTGGGCAAATGATTTGAACAGGTCCTTCCAAAAACAGAGTACCTAAATGACCAATAAACATATGAAAGGCTGTCAACTTCTTAACATTCATTATAGAAAATCAGATTCTATCACAATCAGAAAGCATAATGCACCATCAGAGTAGCAAAATGTAAAAAGACTAGCACGTGGAGCAAATAGAATTTTCACATACTGCTGGTAGGAGTACAAACTCATGCAATCGTCTAGGAAAACTATCATGCATTATCTGCTAATGTGGAATACATGCAAATTTTGTCACCGAGCAATTTTACTTATAGCATTCAGGTATTTATCTGCAAGGAAAAAAACATAATTTTTTAAAAGTTCACAGCAGTACCATTAGCAATAATTAAAGCTAGGAGGAAATGGTCCTCAACAGTAAAATAGATCAATAAATTAGTATGATATTTTCATACAGTACACAGATGCCATTGAAAATGAATGAACTATTAACTGTGGAATGAAACTATCACAAGGTCTGATAAACATAATACAGGTAAAGGAAATGGACAAGAAAAAACACTCACATTTATCTCATTTATATACAACTCATAAACAGGTAAAACAAACTCATGGTGACAGAAATCAGAATAACGAGTCAGTTACCTTTGGGGATGAAACGACAGTAGTGACCAAAAACAGCCAACTGAGGAGATAGCAGAGCTGAGCACTGGAGGAGAAGCTGCTCCTAGCGATATTGTTGGAAGAAATGATCTGGGCACATCTGATTCCATTCAGCTCGAACTTGAACTTTTCACTTTTGTGAAATTTTAGTTTCATTCGAGTTTCTGTCATTTGCATGAGGACCTTGACCCATAAATCTGACTGGAAGCTTCCTCCTTGTAGAAACTGAAACCCAAAAAGACCATTTCCCTCCATTTACAATGTATAGAAGAGAATGAACACTAGAACATTAGTACAGAGAGGTTTTTTATTTGTTTTATTTCTTAATCCAGTGGTATCAAAGCTTATTCTTCTCCAGCCTTAGTATCTTTATCTATAGAAGCGGGAGTTTGGCTACATTTGCATCCACTTTGTTAAGTGGCCTGGATTGAGTGTGGATTTAGTGAGCTCATTTTTTTTTCCTATACTTTCAAACCTGTTCATCACATCTCAAATAACAATTTCTCCCAGGCACTTTTAGGTTTTACGGGACAGTCTTATTTTTAGATATTCTAAAGCATAGCTCATGCTAATATGAAAACTTATTCTACACAATGACGTCAGAGCACCTCCCCTTCTCTAATGGGTTGAATTGCGTGCCCTGAAAAGAGCTACATCAAAATTCTAACCCTCAACACCTTGTAATGTACCATTAGTTGCAAAGAAGGTTATTGTGGATGTAAAGAGATATGTTCGTGTCATACTGGAACAAGGCAGGCCCTAAGCCAACAGAATTGAGTCCTTATAAGGAGATTATGCAATGACACAGGGAAAGATGGAGGCAGAGATTGGAGGAATGTATCTATAAGCCAGGGAACACCCAGAGTTGCTGGTGGCCCCCCAAATTAAGAGAAAGTCATAGAAACAGATTCTCCCCTAGAGACTTGGAGAAAGTATGGCAGTACAAATATCTTGATTTCAGATATCCAGCATCCAGAACTATAAGAGAATAAATGCCTGTTGCTTAAGCCCCCCAGTATGTGTTGCCTATTGTGGCAGCCCTTAGGGAATGAAGATAACCTCCACATTTCAATTCATAGGGAAGTGGCGTGGAAATTTAGGAAGAAAGTGATCATCAGATTCTCAAGGTTTCTTCAAGAGTTAAGTGCTTTTCACAGCCCACTGCATTGCTACCTAATTTATTCCTGCCTTTCTGCTCTACCGGTTAGGTCCTTCAGCATCTCATCTAATGAAACAGGTCAGAGCGCCCAGTCATTGCCAAGGACTTGGGACATAATCACATAGTGACTGACTGATAGACCTTCGTAGGTGTGGTAGGGGGAGTGGTCAAATGTCTTCTGCATTCTCCTGAGGGTTCTGTGGCTACAGAATGAGAAGGTGAGTTCCAAAGTACAGATGGAGTCTGGAGGAGCCATGAAAAAGAGACAACAGCAGCTGCTAGTACTACCATATGGCATGGAGGAGGAATTTATAAGCTTTTATCCAAGCTTTTCATCTACTAGCCATGCCTCTAGTTTTGAAAGGTTAAAACCCTAATTACAATAAGAAAAGAAATCTTATCAGGTGGCTAAAATGAACGATCAGTCAATTTTTAGTTTCTTAATGGAGTGGGACCCCAGGAAGACAGGAGGAGGAGGAGGAGGGAGGGAGGGAGCAGACAGAAGTTTTAATGACAAAAAGAACGATTTTTCAAAAGGAATTTAGAGAATCCAAACCTTGCCTGGGATCTTGTAGCAGATTATGTTTGAGAACTTCACTTTTGGCGGAAAAAAGGAGCACTGAGGCCTGTTGCTCTGGAATTGGCCAAATGTGCTCAGGATGGCAAGAGGAGAGCTTCAGTTACTCTCGAAACACATCTGTTAGCCAAGTGAGGTTTAAGTGCTAAAGAATGACCAGACACAGCCCCTGCCCTGAGATGACCCCTCCCATCTTAGGGGCAATGAGTCATGTTTCTAACTCAGGATGGGGGGGCACCACAAGAGAGAGGTCCAAACAATTGCTAATGCTTATGTTAGTGCTCACCATAAGTCAGGCGTGAGTCTAAGTAGTTTTTGTCTAGCCATTCCTTTTAGCCTCACCACAACCCTCTTGTGCTCTTATGACCCTCATTTTACAATTGAGACCAGAGATGGCGAAGGACCTGCCCGAGTAGCGTAGCAGACGGTTCAGCGGGGATTTGAATTGAATGTCTTTCTCTAGAGCCCACATTCTTAAATAGTAAGTTAACAGTACAGAGCTGGCTTCTGGGTGGCAGGGGTGTGGGGAGTATGGATACTTCTAACAGAAAAGGTTGTCTGTCTTTTAAGAGCTGCTTGGACACAGAATCAGGCTATACAAGCCCCCTGAAACTGTGGATGAGAGACAGCTTCCCTCTTCCTGGCAGGAATCTGATGAAATCAAACAGCATTCGAACACAGAGTTTGCCTTGGAGGAAATCAATACACGGTGATCGACTGCCAAAGCCTCTTCCTCCTCCAATATCATAAATCTGTGATCCGTAACGCAGGAGCTATTGAACCATTAGCCTGGTGGAATCTCACTTCTGAGACAAAAGAAGTGAGGATTAATAGACACATTATGGACTCTGGACCAGTGAAAGCTACGATCGGGATGAACCTGAAGAACAGATCACCGAAACTGCCAATGTGACTTGAAATAATAACAACTAATATCGGAAAATTGTCAGCTCCTTCAATGTTAATCTTTTCAGTTAAGTGTTATATAGGAAGCTAACCTTAAAATAACTTGTTATCTGTGTGACACAGATGAATGCATAGTCACTTGATCTGAAGAAGCAAGCATCCATGCAATGTTGTGACAAAGTCCATCAATTCAGGCATTTTGAAGACAAATAACTAGAAAGAAGAAACAGAAAACCGAAGGATGTGATTGCCCTTCGGCGCCATTTAGTCTAAGACCAGCTCTGGCTTGAGGAAAGGAAGGGAACTGTGAGTTCCTTACTTTTCCTGCTGGGTTGAGGGCCCAGTGCCACCACAGGGTCGACACTAGCTCTAGTTCTTTATTTAGTAAAATGAAAACTCCACGAACATTCTGGCACTCAGAGGCATGAGTTGGCTCCTCCAAACTAAGACCTCTGCTATTTAGGGACTCTACAAAACAGAAAAATGTGTATTACCAAATAACTATTTAGAGAAAATATTGAAAAAACATCTAGAGAGAACTGTTTGTTTTAATATGGTCTGTTTACAATGCATTATTACTGGACTGCAGAGTGTGTGCTAAGGGAACAAAAATGCATTTGCATTTTTTCAGGGTCAAAATAGCCATGTTCAGACAGTGCACAACAATTTCTCTTGCCTTTATTTTTCTTCTCTCTTTTTTTCTGGCACTTGACAGATTCTAGAAGTTCACTGACCTTTGTCTAAACTGCCATTATTGCTATGAAAATATATTCCTTCTTCAGAAGAGGTCTCTTTCTCATAAGGAGTCAGGCTTTGTAAAGTGATGCTTCTCCAATGTCTTCATAATCAGCGTAGCGTCCTTCCTACTTGTAGCATATGCAGTTTTGTGGCTCATTCAATTCCTATTCCATCCTTGCCCCCGGAATCCCCAGTTCACCGGGGAAAGCAATGGGCTATGTGGATCTATGGCACATGACTGGCTAAGCCAGTCATGGTGAGTCTGTCCCCTTGCTTTCCTGGTGCTCTGGGTAATGGGATGGCAGGCTGACCCCATTCTGATGAACCCCTGGAGCAATCATTGCATGTCTTGGTCAATGGAGAAAACTCTGGGCATGTTCCTTGCTCTTACACATTCTGCCTCCATCTGGGCGGATGGCTGAAGACAGAACCAGTCAGCCTGTGACCCCAGGGCGGCAATCATGAGGGAAAGACCAAGAGAATGTCAGCAGTGCTTGCCCTGATACTAGTGAGTGGTTTAAACCCAAGACAGTAGCCTTGGGATCTTTAATATTTCAGAAAAATTGCTTCATTTATTTGAGATAAGTGGATTTTTGTATTTAAAGTTGAACACAATGTTGTGATACAACACTGTATTCTCATTTTCTTTTAATCAATTGTACCCAGCAAACATATTCCCCAGACATTAATCCACATTTCTTTAGACCATTGCCAAAAACGTATACTGTCCCTCAAAGTATAATGAGGACAACAAAAGGAAAGTATTGCCAACCCTGGAAGCAATTTCGCAAGACAATTTTGAGAGATGTTTTCAACTATGGAAGTTGTATAGAGACAAATGGCTGCACTGAATGGAACAAAACTCATTTGATTATAATATGTGGTTCAAAAGAGGTTTATTTATTTTATGTCCCATTTCGTATATGCTATAACTAAAACTAAGCGCTGATGAATAGTCTAGAAAGATCTTTGAGTACACTCATTACTTAGCTTCATAGTTTTAGTTCAGTTTTCAAGACGAATACTTAATTTCCTTCAAACCATATCTAAGAGATATTGGGATGAATTTAGGACCTATTTCATTTTCATTCTGTCTCACAGCAAATTTTGAAATTCATTTTTGTGGTAACTTCTGAAATACAAACTGTGCTCTAAGTATTCAGTGAGAGATTTTTAAATTCACTAAAGATAGTTTTGTGCCCTATTTAGTCAGCCTTGCAATATTGTCTAAACTTTACGTTCTTTATTTTTGTTCGTACCAAAACTGAATTTTTTAGTCATAGATTTTTAGGAAAATATAAAATGAAAAAAATTCACTCCCATCACAGCTATCACAAAGGAATAATTATTCAAACTATAAATATATTTAAATACTTAGCATTCTGACTATAAAATATGACATTAAAGTAAATATCAGAAAAGTGAAAGGGTCATATATTAAGCCTAAAAACAACTAGAAAAAAGTATTGGTTTTGACCTCAAAGCAGGACAAAAGGAGAGCTAAGCACAAAATTAAAGAAAAAATGTTTAAAGAAATGAAACAAATATGACTGCCTAAAAGAAACTTCCCAATATCACAATAACCAAAAACTAATAAGTAACAACAATACATGAGAAAAAATTTTAACAGATAAAAAAATAATGTCATCAAGAGACAAATCTGGGCAAGAGCACACATGTGAATTGAGCTCAGAAGAAATTCAAGTCATCAATAAACATTTATTTAACATATGCCAGGTACTGGACATAGTGAACTTCAAGTTTGTGGAGCATATGAAAAATGTCAGCACTATAATAGATTAAAAGCTACAACAAAATGCTGTCCTTCAAAGAACCACAAAGATTTTTCAAAGTGCTGCAGCCCATCATGATGGGAAAGAACTAAAATAGGTACACTAATGGTTCCAACAGCTTCTAAACTTTTCAGAATGGCAGTTGAGCAGCATACATCAAAAATCTTAAAACATTTCAGATCCTTTGGTTTGGTAAATACACTCCTAGGAAATCATTCTAAAAGCAACGTATGTTCAAAGGACTTAGGTAAGCATAAGAACATCACAGATTTGTTTATAATAGAAAACAAATTAACAAACCAAAAAACTAGAAAAAGCCCAAATGTTCAAATAATGAATTTAATAAAAACTATGTTTTCACAAAGCAAAACCTTAAAAGACTCTGACTTTGAAAAATAAATACATGAAAATGGACATGGTGTATTGTAAAAATCATGCTATAAAATTATGTGATTCAAATTGTATTTAAATATGTATGTATACTTAAATATATACAATATGTATTTTCCAAGAATACAGAGCTTGTCACTTCTTGCTTTGGAGTTTGTCTGTTTTAATTTAGTGCTGGAAATTACACTCAGAGCTTTGCACACACTAGGCAAGAACTCTACCAGGAGTTATACCTTCAGCCCCCACTTCCAGTTTTAAGATCCCAAAGTAAAGCTGCTCCTGTAATATTTTTTCTTGGAATTATTGTATTCAATGAAGAGAATTGTTAAAATGCAACCTCATGGGAAGAAAGGAGCGAAAGGTGTAGGGAAGATGGGACAGGTAGGGGAAGGGTAAAAAGGGAAAAGAAAAAAATGTGAGATAATGAAAAGATGGAAATAAAGTGGTTGTAGATGGGGAGGGGAGGAGGGGGTGATAGATATCCCAACAATGAATGTAACTGTACTGTATCCCTAAAATGTACAAATAAACTCAATTAAAGCTGAAAAAAAAATGCAAACCTCGTCTTCAATAAAACTCTCTCAAAACTGTTGGGAGACAATGGTCGTTGCCCTCCAACACTCCTGTACATTTTGTAAGAAGAAACACTACTGCGCTTATTCTGAACTGTCTTGGTTTTGGACCCAGTGTGGAATGTAACTGTACTGTATCCCTAAAATGTACAAATAAACTCAATTAAAGCTGAAAAAAAAATGCAAACCTCGTCTTCAATAAAACTCTCTCAAAACTGTTGGGAGACAATGGTCGTTGCCCTCCAACACTCCTGTACATTTTGTAAGAAGAAACACTACTGCGCTTATTCTGAACTGTCTTGGTTTTGGACCCAGTGTGTTCTTCTGAAGCAAGGAGCAGTTATGCTTACTACTCAATATCAAAGATCAGGGTTCCCTGAGCTCATGGTTGGTCAGCAAACCCAGAGCAATGCCAGCATCAACCTGGGCCTCTCCAAGGCATTCTAGTGGGACTCAAGGTGCCAAAGGAATTGATATAAACATCTTGCTTATACTGCTTGCTATATCTGGATCTCTGACCCACGAGTCTTGTGTCTTCTGCCAATGTCCATAAAATAGTGGCAGACTAACTTGTTTGTTTGCAAGTAGGACAAAATCCCAGAATTTTCACAATTCTTAACTCACTTTTAATTGTGAACCACAAAATTTTAGCAACAGCTATAATTGGCAGTGAAAAATCATACTATATAGAAAAATATGGGGAAGCAAAGCTTATATTCCAACAATATTTAAAACATGTATATCTTCAAGGTGAGTGGTGAACAAAGGAAAGGGAAAAACCAAAAATCACTTGATGGAATCAAATGGGATGACTTAAGGAAACAAGTAGTGGGAGCTATCCTGGACCATACATGGCACCAAGAAGTAGCAAAAGAAAGGAAGTGAAATGAAAAAAATAAAAAATAAAGACACAGACATGCCACCTTTTCAGGAGGCAATCGGTGGGTGAGGTAATGTGAAGAAAAGAGACACAGATTGTTAGTAACTCAATAATTTCCATGTTTCTAAGAATTTTAAGTCTTAAGATACCTTGAACACATGAGCACAATCAAACACACTTGCATATTCTGGGAGTTTCTCCAGAGAGAATTCCACTGGTTTAGTCCCATTCCCAAATTTTTACTCCATGAACAACCACTACACAAACATGAAAACATCTGCTTAGAACATAATAAAAAAATACAATAAGAAAGAAACTAGTCTGAGATCAACAATAAATAGTGTAAATAAAATAAATAAATATATGCTCACCCATGTTTACAGCGGCACAGTTTGCAATAGCTAAAATTTGGAAACAGCCCAATTACCCATCAACTGGAGGCTGGATAAAGACGTGGTTATTTTATAAAATGGAGTACTACTCAGCCATAAAGAAAGAGAAACTAGAGATATTTATAGTTAAGTGGGTGCACATTGAGGCCATACTCTTAAATGAAATTAATAAGTCACGTGTGTGTAAATACCTAATATTTTCTCTGGTGTGAAAAATTAGAAATGTAAATAAGGATCAAAATGTATAATTAATATTGTGTAATGGGAAGAAAAAGTCTAAAAGAGTAGAAGAAGTGGGAGGGATAGGGGAAAGGGAAAAAGGGAAAAGAAAAAATATGTGAAAAGGAAAAACATGGAAATAATGTCTTTGTAAACATGGAAGGGTGGAGGGGGAGAAGGGAGGGCTGGAGAAAAATGAACCAAGATAAGTCATGTGGAGGTGCAGGATCCCAATGATGAATGTAACTGTACTGTATACCTAAAAAGTACCAATAAACTTAATAAAGATAAAAAATAGTGTAGGAAAAAATATACTGGAAATATAAAAACTAGTATTTGCATGTAATCTGCAATTGCTTTAAAGAATCTCTAGATTACACATAACACCTAGGATGGCATAAGTGCTGTCTGTATAAATAGTGTTACATTGTTCAGGAAATAATAACCAAACAATAGTTCAGTACAAGTGCAACTTTTAAAAATACCTTGGATTGAATTCATGGATATGGACGGCCAAACATATAAAGTAAATTGTTCATTTTAAAAACACTAGAATAAAAATAACAAAAAAAAAATTCAAATGATTAGGAAAAATGTATCTTTAAATATATGATATATTATTTTATATATTATATATTGTATATATTTATATATGCATCATATATATTCCATATATATATATATATAAAACATGAAAAAATTTAGAACAAATATTTTAAGAGGAGAAAACTCCTCTAATAATTTCTCCCCACCTTCATACTTTATGCTTTTTGGACTATCAATTGATTAGAATATAACAAATACAATGTAATAGGTTTCTGTCCTTTCCCTTCGTAGCCATAGCAACTGGTGTTAGATAGGGCTCCGTGATCAGTGTGAAATCATCCTGCATGCCGGAATCAAATGTCTCAGTCATTTCAAGATACTGTGTTAGGAGTTATTTTCCTATGAATGAATCTAATTTCTCATTCTTTATGGCTGAGTAGTATTCCATTTTATATCAAATAGTTTCTCTGGTGTGAAAAACTATAATAGTAAATAAGATCCTAATGAGATAATTGAAAATGTGAAATAGGAAGAAAAGGAATAAAGGTGTAGGGGAAAGGGAAGGGTAGGCGAAAGGTAATAAGGGAAAAGGAAAAAAATAAGAAAATGGAAAAAAAGTGTTTATAAATGGGGAGGGGAGGAGGGGGTGAAGGGAGGGCAGGGACAAGGGAAAAAATGAGAACCAAGACCTGTCATGTAAAGGTACAAGATCCCAATGATGAATGTAACTGTACTGTATACCTAAAATGTACCAATAAACTCAATGAGAAGAAAAAAAAAGATACTGTGTTGTCAGCCCACCCTATGTTAGGTCCATGGAAAAGCCCATGGAAGAATGGCTTCTATCCCCGAATATTGCTCATTTGCAAAAAGTTACATTGTGTGAAATATGGCCCTCTTTCTTTAACACTGAAGAGGAGAGATAGGAACTAAATTGTAAAAAGTAAATCAAGTCAATACAAATCTTCTTTAAAATCTGCTCTATACACATTGGCTACATCTGTGTGCCTAAGAATGTACATATGTAAGTTTGCTCCTCCGTAATTGTTATGTAGAGGGCAACCTAAAATTATAGATACTCCATAGCTGGGATACAATGGAGACTTTTTTAGCATTATCTGAGTTAGTGTTTAAAAATAGTTTCTGGATGGAAAATATTTTAATCATCAATTAATAAAGTGAAGAATAAAAAATAAAAATAAATGCATTATATGATAAAACAAAACCAAATATGTGCATCACATAGACATAAATAGAGTAAGAGCCTATTTAAAGAAAAAGACCCTCAGGTTGGAGCAAAGAGAAATATTTAATTATATACCTAAATTAAAGTGATTAAGAATAATCAATAATAAAGATGTGCCAAAGATATCAAGCAATATAGACAGAATAATTTTAACATCAATCAAATTTGAATTCAGGACAAATATTTTTAATGGATCAGTGGAGCCTATTTGATATTTACAAAGACTAATTGCACTATAGGCTCTTTCAACAATTAATAACACTTCAAATAGGAATACATCAAAATCATAAAACTAAAACTACTAGAAATAAGTGGACAAATACATTAGTAAGGAGACTTTATCAATCTCAGCTCAGGACATACTAAACACCAGCCCCCACCAAAATTAGTAAGGACATGGATAAAATAAAAACTACATAATAAACTAGACAGATAAAATTTCCATATGTCTGATTCCATACTCAGGAAACAGAAAATAGATAGTTGCAAATGTTCAAGAAAATCTTTCTGTAGAATAGCCCATGAGGAAGACCTTAGCAGACTCCAAGAGGTGTTGGAGTGGTATAGCCTCAGATCATCACACAATAAAAGGAGAGAAAACAGTACTAAGCCCCATGTGCTCCTTAGTGTTTTCTCAAAAGCAGAACCTGAGATAAGAATCTAGGAGCTAGGAGTGAGTAGTTTGTTTGAAAGGCAAATACATAAATGTGATGAAGTGGAGAAAGTAAGACAAGGAACAGAGAAAAATGTAAAGAACAGGGAAAGATAGCACCTCTATCTCCCCTTTGCTGGGGAGCCTCTGAGGAACCATGAAGAATGCTCCTCAGAACTTTCTCATGGAGGGGAGGGAGCTGGAGTATTGATTCACTGACTTCTGTCTAATGCATTGATAGCTGCCTAGGGGACACTAGTCATCTGTCCCGCATGCCCTATCATGCTGGAGAAGAGCCTCAGCAGGGAAGAGGAAAGCCACAGCTGACACAGCAATGGGAAGCTGCCAACATGCACAGCTGCCCTCCAGAGCCACAGCTGAACTCAGAGAAATCCAAGTGGCATGAGGTAGACACACCCTAAGCAGCCTCTAATGTGTCATCCCCTTGTGTAACCCCTTCCCCTTGAGCAAGAGTGGACTCAGAGACAAACTCTAACCCATAGAATATAACGGAGGTGTTGGGTTGCCATGTTTTTTTGTGTTGTTTGTTTGTGTTTGATTGGGTTATATTATAACCTTATGTTTATGTTTGGCTAGGTCATACTATAACCAAAAGTGAGGAGGCTTTACTGAAGTCATAAAGGTCCTAAGTCAATTCATTCTGTTTATTAGAAGGGAAATGATCCTGAGTGGACCTAGTTGGTACTTCCTTGAAATCAGGGAGATCCCTTGTGTTGACCCAGAAGAAGAACTGCCGTATTGTCAGCTATCTTTGACAGGAAATCTCAGCCCAATTGACACAGTGATGAAGCTCTGAGCAGGGCACCGTGGGATCCTGGCCCACAAAAACTGTGGATATTAACTCTTGTTTTAAGTTACTTAGTTTGTACTGAACTGTGGTATTGTGCGATATAGAAGACAAATACGGGATATGAGGCTGGGCAACAACAGTGTCTATTTTGCTGAAGAGTAATTCCTGAATACTTAATTAATACTTATTAATACTTACTTAAGTTCTTTTTCTAAATAGCTCTTGGGTCTAAGAGTCACCAAAATTAAAAATATAGATCATAGAAGAAATAGCAGTGGAAACACTATTCAAAACCCTGGGTTACAATGTAAACAGTGCTCAGAGAAAAAGTCACAGCCTTCCTGTTCACACTCATAAAATACAAAGAAGAAAACTGAATATATTAGCTAGGAAAAATAATAAAACCAACTTAAAGAAAGGAAAAATAAGGAATTAACAAAGTCGGTAGAAAAAGTAGGGGAAAAAAACACTGAAAGGATAAGAGGTAGAACTAATAGATACTTTTCAGAGGTGGTTCCTTAAATAATAAAGTAAAATTAAATTGTAAGCTACCTATTCTAATCAGACAAAAAAGTTTACTTAAATATGCAAAATAAGAAGTTAAGTGGATAAAGACAAATAAATGCACAGAAAATAAAAAATAAGAAAGTATAGTATTCCTGCCTTATCTGAGCATCCAGTCTTCATGCTTTTAGTTACCTGAGGTTTGATCATGGTCAACTTCAGTTGGAAAATACTAAAGTGGGAAATCAAGGAGTATACAATTCCTAAATTTTAATACCAAGTGGAACAATGAAACCTCGTGCCATCCCACTCTGCCGCGCTCAAGACGTGAATCGTCCCTCTGTCCAATGTCTGCATGTTAGTCTGCCGTGGTTACTTAGAGGTTAACTTCATCATTAGAGCCAGTGTTGCAGCACCACAGAGCTTATGTTCAAGAAAGCTTTGTTTCATTTAATAGTGGTCCAAAAGTATAAGTGTAGTGACGCTAACCATTTGGATGTGCCAATCAGAAGATATTAAATGCTTTCTTTAAGCAATGAGGTGAAAGTTCTTGACTTAAAAGAGACCGCTAAGATCTACAATAAGAATGAAACTTCTGTGAAGTTGTGAAGAAGGAAAGAAAATTCATGCATTAAGAGTTTTGGAATTCGTCTTTCATGTATAGGAGGACACTCCTGCGGCTGCACTTAGCTCACCACTATACAAAAGGCTGATGGAATGTTTTAATTGCAAAGTATGCATGACAATGATGGCTCCAGGAGAGGTCGACCAGAAGGCACAGCAGGTGGCCAAGTAGCAGCCGGTTGGTGAGAGCCAGGTGAGTAGGGCAAGGAAATTGGACTAGGAAAGTTTAGTGAAGCAGGAAAGGAGCTCTAACTATACAGAGCTTTAAGGCCTGAGGATGTGAGCAACTAAAGGTCTCAAGTGGGGAAGTGACAGATTCAATTTACAACATTGCTATCTGAAAAACAAAAACAAAGCAATTAAAGCACAAAAAAGAGATACAAACCCGCCTTAGTAAAGTATCCCAGATAATGTCACAGGATAATTGTCCTAAGACTTTAAAGTTTAATTCCAATTCTATTTTAACTGCTCAAGACATAAAAAAATAAGTACAGCTTTTAGCCCTTTTTATAAAGCTAAGCATTTGAGAACTAAACATCACTAAGATAAACTTGACTTGTAAATATTGATGTGAAAATTGTACATAATATGTTAAAATGCAATGGCACATTAAAATTGAAGTCCAATTTTGACTAAGGTTAGCAAATATAATCAGAAATAATCCAAAACAATTTGATATTAGAAAATTGATTAATGTATTTGTGCTTAGCCAGGCGTGGTAGCACATGCCTGTAACTCCAGAACTTCGGTGGCTGAGGCAGGAAGATCACAATGAATTCCAAGCCAGCCTGGGTCACCTAGTGAGTTCTAGGCCAGCCTGGACTATCTGTTGAGACCTTGTCTCAAAAAACAAAGAAAAAAAATATACGTGTGTGTGTGTGTGTGTGTGTGTGTGTGTGTGTGTGTGTGCATGAGATCTTAATTATAGTTCATTAGTGAAAAAATCATGGAAACTTATTCAAAGATACATAGAAGGCATCTGATAATATTCAATATCCATTCTTGACATCCCAAAAAAGAGAAATATAGAAGTAGATAAAAATCTATATCTAGCCACATGTCAAAATCATACCTAATGGAGAAATGCTAGGAAAACTCATTAAAGATGGAACAAATTAAGGATGTACCACTGTCATTATTAAATTTTTACATAGAGACAATAATTATATAGAAAGAAAAATTTATAAAACTTGGAAAGAAGGAAGCAATCTCATTATTATTTTTAAATTACATGATTTTATGACTATAAAACATAAAATAGGGCCAGGGATTTTGCTCAGTGGTGATGTCACCTGCCTTGTAGGCACAAGGTCCAGAGTTCAATCCCCATTAAATAAAAATAAAATAATAAAAATAAAATAAAATTTAAATAAAAATAAAATAATAAAAATAAAATAAAAATTTTAAATAAATAAAATAAAATTCTACTTTAGAACTATTATTAACAAGAAGAAAATTAATCAGGTAAAATATGTAAATAAGAGTTTTCTATAAAAACCACAAGTAAGAAGATACAGTGGAATTTTTTTTATTTAACAATAACAACAAAAAAGATAAATACTTAGAAGTAAATGTAATGAAAATATTCTAGATATATATTTTAAAATTTAATGGGAGACTGATCAATGTTTTCAATAAAAGGAATAAATAGGATGTTCTTGACTATTATTCACTGTAAAGATTTCAGGGGCTGGGTATTTAGCTCAGTGGTGCTGTCCCCTGTCTCGCAAATACAAGGAACGGAGTTAGATCTCCGGTACAAAAAAACAAACAAACAAAAAAGATTTCAAATGTCCCTAAATCAATCTATCATAAATCTAATAATTGCTACAGAGTTTTTAAAACACTATATAAATGTATTTTACAATTCACATACAATAAATATGCAATGATAGTTGAAGCATCAATGAAAAAAAAAAGGGACCACATTGAAAAAGTATCCTGTAGTGGCAGAAATTGTAGCAACGGGGCACTCATGACTGCACAGGCAGGAAGACCACTGGAAAAAATATTAGGGAATCCATACATAGACCCCCAAGTTAGTCAAGCTTCATAAGTGATAAAGACAACACATCCTATCAGTGAAGAAGAGAACAGGCTAGTCACCAAATGGTATCCATAGACAACCCGGGGGATCTCTCAAACCTAACACCAGACCATCACCAAAACCTTCTAACACCACACACCTAACACCAAAACAAATTTAAAGGTGAACACAGGCTTAAATATTTAAAAACTAGAAAAGATACTGATCAACACATAAAAAATTTAAATAATCGGAAATTAGAAAGACATTGGCAATTATGTCCCTTTACATAAAAGCCAAGTAACCCATAAAGAAGATATTGAGACCACAAAAAATAATTGAGAAATTTGGCTACATCAAAAGCAAAAGTTATTTAAAAAGTACAAGTTCTAAGTGGAAAAAAATATAATAAATAACCTCAAATGGAATATGATCTTCTAAAGGCTGGACGAAGAGAGCACTCTTTAAAACAAATCACAGACAAAGGGATATTTGGTTCCTTTTGGCTATAAACAGCATGTATGATTTATAGAAAAAAGAACCACAGGGCCAGGGATTTAGCTCAGTGGTTCTACCATCTACCTTGCAAAAAAAAAAATCCCACAACACTCTTGTAATGTCATTAATAATGATAAAAATACTATCACAAACAAACAAAAACAAGATTCAGCTGCCCCACAGCAGATAGGCACATGTAAGCTTAGCAGCACCCTGTATGGCTGATAGGAGAATTAGCATAGGTATTAGCAGAGGTGTGAAAAAAACAGATACTTTTTAGCCTTAGTGGTGAAAAAATGTCTCATCGGACAAATATTGTTGAAGGCCTACTATGTATCTGGTGCTATTACTAATTCCTGAAGGAACAGAAAGAAACACAATAAAACCCTTCCTCCTTCGAAGAAGGAAATAATAACTGGCAAAAACAAACAACAAATAAAAGGGGCCAATAAATTCTGATTCAAACAATGGAGTGCTATTTAGTTGCTTTAGAAAAGGAAGCTGCTCTATGTATTGATATGAAATAAGTTTCAATACTAGCAAGTGAAACAAAGTACAGAATGATGTGGATAGATCCACTATTTCTGTAAATCACTACTTGTGTAAGTTTTTCATAAATGAGTACATACACACACACACACACACACGCAAGCACATGCACACGCACACGCAAACTTGTCAAAGAACACACCAAAAGTTGGAAATAACAATTATCCTCTGGTGCTGGAGGAGTGGAAACATGTTTCCACTGGGCTGAAGGAAACACGTTTTACTCTATACACTGTTGGTCTTGTTTCTTATGAGCCCTTCATAATCATCAAGTAAATCAGTTATAGACTGAACGTTTGGGTCTCTGCAAAACTCAGATTGCAGCCCTAGCTTTCAAAACCACCCCTCACCAGTGTGATGATATTTAGAAATGAAGCTTTAAGAAAATAATTAGGGGGCCTGGGAATTTACCTCAGTAATGCAGACACCTGCCTCACAAAGGCAAGGTCGGTGTGCTTATAAGATGAGACACTGGAGAGATTTCTGTCTCTTCATAAGCAAACAAACAAAAAAAAATCCTACAAGTGCACCAGATGACAGCCACCTGCAAGCCAAGAGAGGAAGCTTCAGAACAGAACCTACCCTCCCTGCACCTTGACCATGGGGATCCTTATTCTCCAAAACTATGAGAAATAAACTCGTGCTTGTTAAGCCACAAGGTCTATGGGATTTGTTTTAGAAGTTCAAGCGGAAATACAATTGTTTTGCTTAATTCAGCCACCTAACTGTCTCGGGGACCCAAGGCATTTTAAAACATATCAGACTGTGGAGAATGATGTTGGGGATAGTTGTGCACCTATGTGAATGAACTTGATACCACTGAACTGTACCCATAAAATAATTTATATGGTCAATTATTTGTATCTTTAACCACAATAAAAAGAAAACACATCCAACTCATTTAGAACTCAATTACTGCACCCTGTCCCTTCCCACCGTGCCCAAAAGACAGACGTGTCTACTCCTCTCCATGGAATACGATACTATAGGAAAGATGCTCATAGCATAGTTATTTAACAAAAATAGGACTTTGCAAAAAATATAGACATGAAGGGGTACAGGGAAACTGAACGGTCACAGTGTAAGCTAATAAGTCCAGGAATCCTAAAGGCTATTTTAAAACATTGTGTTAAGAGCCTTGGAAGAATTTGTGATGAAGATAAAAAAAAAAAAAAAAACACAGATACTTAAACAAACAAAATCCCTGGTTTGCTTTCTAGCAATGACACAAGCAGTTAGGATAGCAGGATTCAGAAACATAAGGAGAATCAGAAGTACAGAAAAGGCCTCCAAAATGAAGACATCTGGGTAGAAATTTGATCAGTGGTCAAGGCATAAAATAGACACCCTGAAAAAACTTATTGTACCCTCCGGTCAGCCTGGGCCATCATTCCTTTCGCTTGCTGGAGTTCCCTCGGAATAAACTTCTTGTCTTTGTCTAGATCCCTTGATCTTTCAGGTGATGTACTGCATGAGTTGCTCATGTTCTGAAAAGTGTGCTGTCCCAGACTTTATGATCTTAGTATGTTTCTCCTGGCACTGGGCACCTGTAGAGGTAACACCTGGTAAACATTCCCGTCAATTTGCTCACACTGTTCTCTTTCGTTTCTGCAGTGCAGGAGAAGGGGGACTAGGACAGAGTTAGAAGGCAGAAGCTCAAGCCTCCTCTGTGGTCTCTGACTGGCCAGCTAGTTAATATGATCTGTATTGGGGAAAATCAGATAACAAGTGGATATTGGGCAGGGCCTACAGCTCTCTGAACATCTCAACATCCTTGGCCTTGCAAGTTGATGACACTTCTATAGCAGTTAGAGAGATTGCATGAGACCATGTGATTCATGAGAGAATACATGGCTTTTTTTTTTTCATTGAGTTTATTGGTGCTTTTTAAGTATGCAGTACAGTTACATTCATCACTGGGATCTTGTACCTTTACATGACAGATCTTGGTTCCCTTCTTTCCCCCATACCCCTCCCCTCCCTTGAGAATACATATCCTGAAGTATTCATCTTTGGGCCTCTTTCTCCTTGCACTCTTGTTTCTCTCAAGGAAAGAAGCACTGTTAACAAGTCAGAAGAACAAGATTTGGTCCACGCTGTAAAAGTTGACTTCCAGAGCTGTGAAGAAAAACAAAGTTTATAAAATGTATAAAGGGAAAATCACTCTGGTCTTAGATCTTTCTTCCAGATAGCCTCTCCTGGGTTGGGAGATGGAGATGTGAAGGATGAAAGGTGTGGTAACTGAAAACAGATTTGTCAAATGTACTTTGTGCCTAAAAAATACAGAATGGAAAATTGTAGGATTCAAATTGGTGCCAAAGGCCACTAAATCTTGATGCAAGGATTTGAAAACAATGCATTTTGTCATATTTTAAAAATAATAGTACATGATAAAAAAATATTTGCAAAGCATTTACCTTGAACTTATGAGGAATTTAAACATGAAACCAGCTCCTGTGAAGGTTCTTTTTTGTTAAACTTCATTCTTTGTCTTGTCATTTTATAATTCAGCAACTTGTTTACAAGAAGTGGTCCTTTAACTGCAATGATTGCTTCCTATGTTTGTATTATCCTAGTCTATAATATTCATCTACCTGGCTGAGGTAGAAAGTGAAATTTTATCATTAAATGAGCTTCAAGTAATTCAACCAGTATAAAAACTGATATTTAATATGTACTCTTGAAGTTGGGGGAGAAACTATCTTCCTAGGTAATTTATAATGGAATTATTTTTAAACATAATGCATAACCTTGGTATTTTTCCTCAACAAATATTTGTTAATATTAACATCATTTATTTTTAAGTAAAGTCATCTGTAATATATTTAACACAGTTTTCAGAAACTATTAGATTCTTTCTCTCTCTTTTCTCTTCTTGTTATTGAGAACTGAACCCATGCTAGACAGGTACACTACCACTGAACTACAGCTTGTTTATTTATTATTTATTTAGATAGGATTTCACTAATTTTCCCAAACTGGGTTTGAACTTTTGTTCCTTGACCTCCACCTTCCAAGTAGCTGGGATTACAGGCAGGTGCCACCACACCCAGGAGAGTACACTGTCCACTGACTGTGACCCTCTACTGCTAACACACACAGAAATTTTCTTGGGCTGAGAGGATAGCTCAGTGGCAAAACACTAGCTTAGCATATATGAGGCCCTGCATCCAGTCCTAAGCATAAAGAACAAACATGAAAAAACTTCTCAAGCTAACATTTTGACATAAGTTTCAAGGACAATGAGAATCAACAGAACTAGTTGAAAGAGTTAGAAAACCATGTGCCAGGGAAGGAAAAACTTGGTGAAGCAAATCAATCTAACCCATTCAGGTGTTGTCAGATTCTTGCTACGTAGTCTGGAAATGGAAAAGCTGAATGGGCCTCCCACAATCTATAACCTTCCTGCCAGTTCCATTCAAGCTGCAGGAGAAAAAAAAAAAAAAGAAAAGAAAGTGTATTAGCAAGCAGGCATAAACTGCAACTGCCATTTGGGAGAGGAGCCTCAGTGGTACTCTGTCCCCACCACTTGCAGAACAGTCCTTGGAAGGGGTGACAGAAGAGCATCCACATGTCCAGATAGGCAAAGAAGACAGAAGGAGCTCCTTGGGTGGGGATAGTGCATGGCCAGAGGGCTCTAGATGTTAAGTGCTGCATGATTGCACAGACATCACGGCTGCTTGGTCTCTACTTTATTTGGTGTTATACTATTTTTCATTAATAATATAGCCTACCTAAATGCCACTAATTCTTTCACTCTAAAACTGCTTCTCCTAGCTATTTTATAAGAACTAATTTGACCAAGCTATTATTAGTTTATATCTCTCACAGGTTAATTATAGAATATAATTTATTCTTATATATCACAACACCTGTCCTAAAATATTTTAGTACAATGATACAAAGGATAAGGTCATTTTTATGAACAAAGGAGTCACAATAATAATTTAAAAGTTAACATTTATTAAGTACCACCATGTGCAAAGTATCATGCTAAATTAAAATTTACCCTATCTTATTTGATCATTGAAACCCCTTCAGTGAATTGTGTAGGATTATCCCATTTCAGGGGTAAGGAAACTGAGGCATAGAAAGGTTAAGAAATTCAACCAAGGTCACCAAACTAACTAGTATTAGAGCCGTGATTCAAAGCTGAGTTTACTATTTGGAAAAAGAGAACCTATTTTGAGTGATAGTACAGCAGAAATGAAATCTTTCCATTATAAATAATGAAGGTTTCTAGAAATCTGCCCCAGGTGCACAAAGTAGGAGACAATTAGAAGAATGATTCAAAATTCAGACTTTGAGGATTAAAATGGATTTAGCACTGTCTCATTTTACTGGAAAATGAAGAAGATAAAGGAAAGGGTTAATGATGCAAATAGAATTAGGAAAGCTTCATGACTACTAGGTAAATGAGCTTATTCTAACGTGTTGCAGTGCAGGCTTACATCCATCAGTGGAACACCTGTGACAGCATGATGATGTGGGGAAAAGGCTGTTGGTCCTCAATGCACAATGAATAGAAAGGATACCTAATTATCCATTATTTGCCCCCAAGACAAATATCGGGAAGCAACAAACCAACGAATGCTGTAGGAATTATGGCATTTATCTGACTAATTTTTTTTTTTATTGAGTTTATTGGTACATTTAGGGATACAGTACAGTTACATTCATTGTTGGGATCATGTACCTTTACATGGCAAGCCTTGATTCTCATTTTTTCCCCTTACCTTTGCCCTCCCTTCACCCCCTCCTCCCCTCCCCATCTACAAACACTTTATTTTCATCTTTTCATTCTCTCACATTTTTTTCTTTTCCCTTTT
>NW_022900925.1:5771916-5790456 GCF_012274545.1 Fukomys damarensis
GCCGCCGGGTGATCGCAGAGGGGCAGGCAGGTAGGCAGCTGAAAAAAACCCCCTCTGGGGTCCTTGGGTCCTTCCTGGGTCTGTTCTATCTGACTAATTTTTATAGCATCTTCCATAGTAAGAGAGTGGAAGAAGTCACCTTCTACACTGCTATATATTTAGTGTTTTGACAGGTATAGGAAGCAAGCACCACGGAAAGACAGAGGGGAGGCAAGTAACTCAGTTGGACCATGCATCTGGGGGAAGTGGCCTTTTAGTGATCCCCAAAGCATAGGCAAGAGTTACCCAGGAAAGGAAAAAGAGTGATCCATCTATGAATGAAATACAGCCATCCCTCAATATCTTTGAAGGCCCCCTCCCCATAGATACCAAAATCCACAGCTGCTCAAATCCTTCATATAAGATGACAGAGTGTTTGTACCCAACTCATGCACATCCTCTCCTATACTTTACAATATCTCTAGAGTACCCAAAATACCTAAGACAATGTAAATAGTTGTTACATTGTATTATTAGGGGAGTAATAACAAGAAAAAAAGGGCACATATTGAGTAAAGACACAACTTCAATATTTTTAATCTTTGGTTGGTTGAATCCTCAGATGCATAACCTGTGGATATGGAAACGCAACTGTATACTCATGGGTAAAAGTTTTGGGAGGAGGTGATCGTCAAAACAGTCTAGTCCAGAAGCCGATAGGCCTTGGGTTTGAACTGGCAACATGAGCTATGAGGGAAGGAAAAAGGGGTTGGGAAAGTGGTCAGTGGAAATCTTATGCTTACAAATTTACCACCTCTGTAACCCTAAATTTCTTGGAAGCAATCAAGACTACCCTAGCATTTGAGGGAAACTAGGTGGTAATGTTTAAGACCCAATTCAGAATTTCTCTTCTATGGATTCAATTGAAGGCATCTGCAGAAAGGGAGAGCTCTGGAGCCATGTGCTACATGGATACCTTGGGCACATATTTGTACGTCTAGTTATTACAGAGGTGATTAGAACCCCTACTAATAACAGGAAGGGGGTCTTTTAGGGTTTGACACTCTACCATGAGTGACCATGAGACTCCGACATACCAAAGTGCTCTGAACACAAATTATCTACTACAGACATCAGAGGTCATTTCCAACTCATTCCCTGTAATGCCCAGCCCTGTGCAACCTGCAGTGGGGTGCAGGCATGCTACTGACAATACCTCCTCCGAGCTGCCTGCAGGAGTTTCAAGTCTGCAGTCAGTAAATCCATTTGCATTAAAATCTAAGGTTTCTTTCTTGTTTTTAATTCTCTGCTTGCTGCCCTGCAGGAACAGATGTTGTTCGAAGCCTGGCATTTTATTGGAATGACTTCACTGCCTCTTCCACTGCCAGCTCATTGTGTTTAGGGTTTGAAGGCTTTGCAGTGTTTCCTTTTCTTCTTTTGATTAAAATGATTGCCAAAAGCCATATAGAAATTAGAGACTGTAAGCGTTCCAACACCCTTTTTGCAGGAGCAAAGAAGTTTCTCTGAAAGCAGGGTCTGCTGTCCTTCTGTCATTTCCCCCCCTCTGCGGAGCTGGCTCTAAATCTGCTCTCCTCTGGTGCGGCTTGACAGGCTGTGTCTAACACACAGTGACAAGGGCTCACAGGGTGGGGAGAAGAGAGGCTATCACTCTCAACAGCAGGGAAGCCCTGACCCCAGCACTTGAACCCCCAGGTAAAGTTTTCACAGGAAGCTTCTGCGTAGGAAAATATCTAGGTGCATCCATCACTTCCTTTCTTCCTGTGTAATGGCTTCCATCCTTCATAAAACATTTAACCTCACTCCGTCTTTTTTGTATCCCCACCTTTGACATAGATCCAATTCTCTATCTACCTAAAAAAATTGACCGTGCTAGCCAGAACAATCATAACTGGCACTTGAGAGGACTTTAGGAATTGGTACCTTAATGTTTAACCTATGAGTCAAGTCCACTCTGACATTTTGCAGATGAGGAAACTAAGCCATAGAATGGTGAAATGATATTTTCATGGAATGAAAAATGAAATTCATTTCTTGGAATGAATAAGATGCAAGCATAGGAAGAAAAAGAATCCTGGTAAGTGCTCTGTGTCTCAATCCAATCTTTTTACCAGCTTTATTATTAACAGCTATCCTTGTATATATGGTGTTCTTCCTAACTGCATGTTCTTAAAACAGTGTTAGCTTCATAGTACATGTTCAACTAATACTTGGATGGATTTGTGGATGGGTAGATGGGTGGGTGGATGAATGGATATGTGGGTAGAAGGATAAATAAATGAGAAATTATTAATGGTAAATCATTGATTATATTGTGAGGAAGTGTTGCTATAAGAATTGGAAATCTCAATTTTGGGCTTATTTCATTTCTTGCGGCAATGTTTGAAGAAAAAGGAAAGAAACTGTATGCATTTAAATAGAAAACTAATAAAATGTAGAGTCATTTTTCTATTGCCTGCAGTTTGTTTCCATTTTCTCCTCTAATGTTGCTACAATAAACAATCGTGTCCATAATATCTACACTGAAGATGTTCATATAACCTACATATTGGGTACACTTTATTGTGTGCATATTATCTCACTAAGAAATATGACACAACCACTAAAAAGAATAAATTAAACTGATTGTATTGATTGCATCATTGAGGGTTAGGGTTAGGGCTTTGGGTTAGGGTTAGGGTTATTCTACAAGGTATTATTCAGTGAAAACAATTATGATGCAAAAGAGTGTCATGGCAGTATATTAAAGTTCTTAAAGTTCAACTCTCCAGGCCTGGAAATATAGCTTAATGATAGAGCACTTGCCTCGTATTCACAAGGCCCTAAACCATCTCCAATACTACCAAAACAAATTCTAACACTCTAATATATGCGTGTGCTTTTGTTTCTTTATACTCGTATGTTCTGTTCTGAACTACATTTGTCCAAAGAAGAAAATAAAATATACATATAATTTGTTAATAAAATTTATCTTACTACTTATAGTGGGAGATTAAAGGAGAGGGAAAGAGGGATGGGGGAGAAGTAACTATGCAGAAAAGGAAAAGTAAAATGTGACATCTTCTCCTGGGTTTGAGGAACAAAGTGAGTGCAGGGAGGGAGTGAAGAGCAAAATGTGATCCATTATAAAGCATATGGAAAGTAATACTTTTCTGGTAGTTCACATTTAGAGAGCTGTGCATACCACATAACTTCTACTTTGTACTTTCATGTAATAGATTGCATCACTTGGGTTCATATTAAAGAAGTAGTAGAAACAAAAGCAATAAAAATAGGAAAGGAAGAATTAAACTGTCATTATTTGCTGACAATATGGTACTCTACATAGAAAACCCAAAAAACTCTGCCACAAGACATCTAGACTTCATTGACAGATTTAGAAGAGCAGCTGGATATAAGGTCAATACTCCAAAATCAATAACCTTCTTGTACACAAATAACACTCACTGAGTGTGAAATTAGGAAAACAACAACTTTCATAATAGCATCCAAAAAAATGAAATATCTAGGAATCAATCTAATGAAGCAAAAGATTTCTACATTGAAAACTACAATACTCTGAAAATAGAGATCGAAGAGGATATAAGAAAATGGAAAGACATCCCTTGCTCCTGGGTAGGAAAAATCAACATAGTAAAAAATGGCCATACTTCCAAAACTGCTATACAGATTCAATGCAATCCTGATTGCAATCCCAACAGTATGCTTCACTGAACTAGACAAAAATTCATTTTGAACCAGAATATACCTACAATAGCAAAAACCATTCTAGGCAACAGAGACATGGCAGAAGATATCACAATTCCCAACTTAAAACTACACTACAAAGCCACTATGATAAAAACGACATGGTACTGGCAAAGAAACAGACCCAAGGATCAGTGGAATAGATTAGAAGATGCAGAAGCAACTGTAGACATAATCAACTACCTCATCTTTGGCAAAGGAGCCAACCATCCTCACTCATTAAAGATAGCCTCTTTAATAGATGGTGTTGGAAAAACTGGCTTTCAAGTTGCCAAAGATTAAAACTAGACCCATATCTTTCACCATGCACTAAACTAAAACCCAAGTGGATTAAAGACCAAAATATTAAAACAGAAGCACTGAACTTGTTGGAAGATAAATAAGGTAGAACTCTTCAAGATATTGGCATAGGAAAAGAGTTTATGAACAAATCCTCAGTAGCACAGGAACTAGCACAAAGAATCAGCATTAGGATCTCATCTTTTTAGAAAGCTTCTTCAAGAGAAATCACCAACAGAGCTAAGAGACAGCCTACAATGTGGGAAATTTTTTTTACCAGCTTTTTCTCTGGCAAAGATCTACTACACAGAATATATAAAGAACTCAAAAAAATCAGACCCCCAAACAAAGACCCAATTCAAAAATGGGCATCTGAAATGAACATACATTTCTCAAACAAGTAAAAGCAGCAAATGTGAAAAAAATGTTCAACATTTGAGAGATGCAGATGAAAACAACACTGAGATTCCACCTCACCCCAGAAAGAATGGCTGCTATCAAGAAATCAAGCAATAACAAATTCTGATAGGGTTGTGGGGAGAAAGGAATCCTTCTTCATTGTTAATGAGAGTGAAGATTGGTGCAACCACTGTAGAGATCAATATGGAGACACCTCAAGCAACTAGAATTAGAAGTCCCATTTGACTCAGCTATTCCTCTGCTGGGTATCTTCCCAAAAGAATTAAAAGAATCATACCAGCTATATATGCTCACCCATGTTTATAGCAGCACAGTTTATAAACTAAAACTTGGAAACAGCTCAATTGCCCATCAATTTAAGGCTGGATAAAGAAGATATGGTTTTTTCTTTAATTTTTATAAAATGGAGTACTACTCAACCACAAAAAATTAGAAATTAGAGACATTTATAGCTAAGCAGATGCACATTGAGGCCATACTCCTAAGTGAAATTACTAAGACACACATGTAAAAATACTGAATAGTTTCTCTGGTGTGAAAAACTAAAAGTGTAAATAAGGATCAAAATGTATAATTGATATTGTGTAATCAGAAGACAAGATCTAAAACAGTAGGGAAGTGGGAGGGGTAGGGGAAAGGTAAGAAGGCAAAAGAAAAAATATGAGAAAAGGAAAGACATGGAAACAATGTCTTTGCACACAGGGAAGGGTGGAGGAGGTGAAGGGAGGGCTGGAGAATTGGGAAAAAATAACAACCAAGATACATCATGTAAATGTGCAAGATCCCAAAGATGAATGTAACTGTATTTATTGTATACCTAAAAAAAAGAAATAGTAGAAAGATCACAAAGACGCTGCACCATACTAGAAAGATTTTCTTTTCTGTCCAAATCCCTTTTCCAATCATTAATGTTCTACTATGTCCCAGGAATACAAAATATACTAGTTTCTTGAACGAAAAAGAGGGAGTTGCTGTTGTCGATTAGGGTTTTTCCCAGAACCAACCATATCTATGTGTTGTTAAATTTCAATGTGAGATTTAAGTCCCTCTCAGCTGAGGGGTAGTTTCCTTTCACACCTCCAGGTGTTTTTATTGCTGTTGTTGTTGTTGTTTTTCCTGTAATCTCGTCTGATTTTGGATCCACATCAGTCTGTCGCCCTAGCATTGAATAAGATTAGTGTCTAGTCCCTGAGTCCACCAGTAGAATCCTCAGTCTCTATGCAAATGAATAAAGCCAGCTCACTTCCTGCTCAGTCATGATTTTAAGGATGGAGTAGGATCATCTTCCTCACTGGTGGTACCTGTGCCCTGGTGCCAGCCAAATTACCCTGATACATTTGAGCAGTCAAGTGAAACTCCTAAAGTTTGAGGGAAATTTCTGAGACAGTAAATATTCAAATTTGAGAAATTTTAAAAAGAAGAACATATTATATAAACCATAGTGTTCTAAAAAGAGAGGATGGGGAAAAGATGAGATTGGACATGTAAGATTTCTCCATGTTATCAATAGAAAGAGCCAAATTTTATATAGCAATGGCTTATCATCTTCATGAGATAATAAGTACTCTTGGATGCAAATCTGGACTCAAATACCTGGCCTATGAAATAATTCACACACTCAGTGAATTCACACACATTTTATTCAATGAACTTATTTTTCACCAAAGGCCCCAAAATTACCTTAAATTATGTCAGAAAATAAAAAGTTTAAAAGATTATAACGAAGCAATATAAGGACCCCAAAAGTCATTAGTGTGTCTAAAGATTATTATGCGATGAAAATAATATAAGAAGATACATAAAACATATTTGCAGGCATAGTTGAGCAGGGAGAGTTACAGAAACATCACATACTTGGACCAAAAAGGTCAGTTTTTTCTAAATCCAACCATTTGTCTCCATAATTTCTACCAACTCTTTGTAGTATATTTTAAAATGCTCTTTAGAATTAAAGAATATTCAGTGGCAGGGTAATCAGAATATTGCCTCAAATGGTTCCTTGGTGATAGTTTATTGATGAAATTGGAAAAGCAGGAAATGTACACTAAACATGAAGATTCAGATTTCAAAATGCCATCTTCCCCAGCGCTGCTTTAATGTGGATATGTAATACATGTCCCAAAGGCCCATGTGGTACCAGCATGGTCCTCAGGTTGGCACTATTTGAAGATGGTGAAAACCTTTATGAAGTGGGCCTATTGGGAAGTTTTAGGCCATCGAGCATGCCCTCAAAGGAGACAGTGGGCCACTAGTCTCTCCATCTCTCTTATCTACTAGCTGCCATGAGATGAGCAGTTTCCTCTGCAACATGCTCCCACCACAATTTGCTACCTCACCTCAGGTCCAAAGCTATGAGTTCTACAAATCTGTAAGCCGAAATAAATTTTTGTTCTTTTAAAGTGGATCATACCAGTTATTATCTTACAGTCACAGAAAACTGAGTAACTCAGCTACCATGAAAACAAGGAGTAAAACAGGCAGTCAAAACATAAATAACTTTTTATTATGTGTCTTCTCCAAAAGCATCCCATTTCATAAACTGCAAACCTTCAGAAGAGAGTGATAAGCAATAAAGGGTGGATAATCTCTGGCAAAATCCTTTGCCAACAGACTCTCAAATGTGTGAGATGTGAAGAAGCTATTAAGACATCAGCAGAGCTCACATTGTTTCTACAGGATCAAAATCCTCTCTGAAGGTGACCGTGAGAATTCTGAGCCAAGGCAGAGATGCCAGTGGGAGCCTGTGGGACAGAAAAGGCCTTGGAGTTGAGGACATTAGTAGGTTTGTGGACTCAAGTCCCAGCCCTCTCATCCATTGAAATCTAGCACCAATCTGATGAAAGCAGCAGATTTTCCACATCATGCTCCTTCACCTTCCCCACTGACTGGCAAACTTTGTACAGGGAGCAGATAGCATATAGTTTAGGTTTTGTAGGCAAAGTACCACATGTCATATTATTCACAGCTGCTCACCTCTGCAGTTAGAGAGCAAAAGAAACTGTAGAGAAGGTTTATACAAATGCATGGATTTGGCTCTTAGGCCATAATTTGTTAACTCCTGAAGTAAGGGCAGGATACATTTTTAGGTGATTAATGTGACATTGAAGGCTTCCCACTCTAAAGCCCTAATCTGCTTGCACAGTCTTCTAGACCACTACGCCTGTGAACAGAGGGTCACCCTGTTATGCTGCAGGCACTTTCCTAAGCAGTGGGGTCACATGATGCAAAACCAGGCCCTCCCACTCATACATTTTCCATTTCCTGCTGGATCAAAACTTGAATATGCTGAGCTGGAGGTAAAACTCAGTGATGGAGAACTTGCTTAGCATGCATAAGGCCTTAAGTTCAAATCCCAGCTCTGAAAAAAGAAAAAAGAATACACCATACACCAATTGTTAATTTGTTTTTATTTAATGATAATAAAGGCTCAGGTAAGGATGTGTACAGGCTATATTTTCTTATTTCATTCTACTGGTCCAAAGTACTATTTCCACTCTTATTTGATTCTTCATCCCTGGTACAAAAAAAGCTTATTCTTCAAATCTTACACTTTCTTCAAGTCTCATCAAAAATTCCATTTCCTATCCAAGGTGTTTTGGGGATAGTATAGGGTCCTTTCACTGATCAACAGATATTTCTTGGCACCTGTACTAAACTCTGAAGTTGGTAGTAAACAGGAATGGTACATTTCCTTATTATCTGGTCCCCCAAATTTTTATTCTTCAATCTGTGTTTGTACTTATTGTATATACTAGTCATTGGGCATCTAATATAAATTAACATTTGATACTAAATAAGTTTTCTAAACAAATTGTAATAAATAGTGTATACCTATTCCTCAGTGACTGAGAGAGGGTGAAAGAAAAATATATGAATAAGCAAGAAAGGGCTTTGAGTATTCTAAAGCAATAATCCTAAATCCATGTTAAATAAATAGACCACAAAATGTAGCTTAATAAACAGACAGTGTCTTAGCGCATTTGTACTACTATAACAAAAAATGCCTGATACTGAACAATCTATAAAGAAAAAAATTTATTTCTCACAATTCTGGAGGCTGGGAAGCCCAAGACCAGGAGCCAGCAGTTTCAGTGTCCAGTGAGAGATGCTCCATGTTTTAAGATGGCACCTTATTGTTTTTTTCTTAGATGACAGAAAGTAGAAGGGCAAACAGGCCCAAAATACTTCCTTCTAGGCCTTCAATAAGGCACTAATCCATTCATGAGACCAGAGCCCTCGTGACTTCATCCATTTACCAAAGAGTCTCACCCCTCAAAACTACCAATAAGGATTAAGCTTCAGCACAGAAATTTTGTGGGATATTCAAATCACAACAGATAGTAAGTAAAAATAAAAATAAATGTTGAGAAGTATATTCATCTACAAGGGGCTAGCAAACTTTCTCCAAACGGTCCTATATTAAATAGTTAAGTTTTTGAGGGCCATATTCCCCTCTGTCCAAATACACTTACTCTTTAAAAATGTGAAAACACATTCATGGACCAGAAAAAGCAGGCCAAGATACCAACAGTTTGCCAGCCCCTGTTCTAGACAGACAGAGCAATATAATGGAAAGCTGTCCTTTATTATCTTCTGTTTAATCTGGGTAGGGTCTGAGGAGGAGATGGTGGTATTTTGAGAACTTGAGTGAGTGCCGAGGCTTGGCTGGACCATGAGGTAGCAGGAGAGCAGCATGACCTCATGGAAAGGAGCTGGGCTGAGAGTCAGCAGACCTGAGACGGAGTCCTGGCTCTACTGCTATCTGTGCAACTTTGGCCAAGTCACCCCCATGCCTCCAAGTAACTTCTGTGAGTTATCGCCATGAAAAATGAACAGAAAAAGCAACTTATTGTGAGAATAAGATGAGATCATATCAAAGTGCTTTGGAAACTGACAAGCATCCCAGTAAGACCTTGATAAAATTAGTAAAAGCCAAAAATGTAAGCTAAACTTGAAGATTCCAAATTCAAAATGTCACATTATTTAGCTAGCAAGAGAGGAGGTGAAATGTGAGAGTCAAATATGATTCTTTATTGTACAGCTTTGGCCAAAATAGCTATTTTATAAGCCTAGGGCTTTCAGAAGATAATAAAGTTGTGCACAATAAAGACAGCTGGGGATCCCTAAAGAGGTTACACAGAGACCATTGGTATGACACCACAAGTGTGTGAGAAGTTCTAAGCCCACAAAAGGTCTTCCACACAGTCTGGTCCTTCACAGTCTATGTGAATCATGCCCCACCTAGATTTATGCTCCAGCACGATCAGCACCCCAAAGCAGGGGACCTATCAGAGGTATAGTCTGAAGGGTGATATCCTGCTGATGCTCAGACAGGAAAGAAGTGAAAGGTAGAAAAATAAACATAGTGGACCACACCTATAATTTGAGCTATATGGGAGGCTGAGTCCAGAGGATTGCAAATTAGAAATCAGCCTGGGAAACTTAGCAAGACTCTGTCTTGAGACAAAAAATAATAAATTCTGGAAATATAGCTCAGTGGGTTCACTCCCCAATGGGAGAAGAAAAGGGCAGAAAAATATCCAGGAGATACATAACCTTTTGATTATATAACTATCTCTTCTTCCCAGTAAAATACCATGGAAGACAAATAAAGTACTAAAGCTAATGATTTCCCAAAAAACTTACTATTAGGAGGATTGAAATAATCGGTTAACAGAATCTGAAAGAACTGTCAACTAAGATGGCCAGTGGGGTAGATTAAGAAAGTTTGTAGCTTATCCACTCATGTTTGAGGCAAGACACAAATAATGTCATCAGCCCCAGCCACACTGGGAAAGCCATGCTGACTTTCCTTCTGTCAGAAGCATTCCTCAGTGTTGGGGGTTAAATTTTGTCCTGTAAAAGATGCGCTGATGTCTTAACAACAGTGCCCTGGAATGTGATCTTATTTGCAAATAGGTCCTTGAACAAATAGCAAAGTCAGGAAGAGGCCATTAGGGTAGACTCCAATCCAGTATGACTGTTGTCCTTTATAAAAAGGGGATATTTGGACACAGAGACAGAAATGCATAGAAGTAAGATGTTGAAGGGATGCAAAAAGAAGGCCAAATGAAGATGAACTCTGCTTCTAAAAGCCAAGGAATATCAAAGTGGGCCAGCAAACTAGCCCAAAGCTAAAACAGAGGCATGGAGTAGATTCTCCCTCTCAGCTCTAAGAAGGAATTAACTCCGCCCACTCCTTGATCTCCCACTTCTCACCTCCAGAACTGCAAGACAATAAATGTCTGTTGCCCTAAGTCACCCAGTTTGTGGTACTTTGTTATAGCAGCTCTAGGAAACTAATACACACGGGTGTTTAATGTTAGTAACAGTGGCAGCCTTTTCTTCACTCCATAAGGAATGTTTTTGAGGCAGCCAGATGCCCCTTTCCCCACTTCATTCACATACAGCAAGAAGACTGTTGAGAACATACCATTCTATGCCAGTTTGGCTGCTCATAATTTCCAGGTTCTTGCCCTTCCCTGCTGGCATGCCACCAGCCCCAGCGAGGAAGGCAAGATTTGGAAGGCCTCCCTGAGATCTGTTCTCCCTCTGGCCTACTTGGGCCCATTCGGTGGGACGGGTAGCCACGCCCTCCCCTGCCTGCACGAAGCCAGCACCAGCAGGGAAGGTAGCCACGTGGGTACCTCTGAAACACCCCCCCACCCGTCACCCACCCCCACTCCCACTCTCAGACCTCCTGATTGGGCCAGTCCTTGGACCCACTCAGCAGAGGCATAGGTGGTCGTAAAGGGTATTTTTATGAGCTCCCAACTTTGAACATCTTTAAAGAAAGGGGGGCGGCCTGTAAAAGAACTGTGTGTTCAACCCTGCAGGTCAGGCAACTCAATCTGGGCCTTGTGACCTGAGGTCAGTCTGAGTCATGGGGATCTGCCACTGGCTAGCAAGATCAGGGGACTTGGTTCTGCACATGGCTGTGCACGTGGTATATTATGTTAGCAGAGATACAGTCTGGAAGAGGCCCTTCAAATTCATTTTTTTTCTTTCTTTTCCTCATTCCACGCTGCAAATTCTTTCTTTTTTCTGTCCTCACTCTCCAATTCACTCTCCTGCTCCACCATATTATTCCTCATCTCCCTTTCTGTTCCTTCTCCTACCCTAACTCAGACTTCTTCTTTTATCATTTTTTCTTTCTTCTTTATATTCTTTTCTTCTGTCATTTTACCTCACTCATGGGTCAAAAGTTTCAAGGGAAAGTGAGCCCCTATCACTGTTAAGGGAATATATTCTTCTCCTTATTCTTGCACTTTGTTGATCCCTTTTGAATTTAATAATTTTGTAAAGATTGTGTGGTCATTCTATGTCCTCTGGCTTCACTTGAAACCTTCTCCAGTTCTTTCACTTATCTACTCCTCTCGTCCTAACTCTGTCTAAGCCCCCATCCTAAATGGTAAAGATGCTACATTGAAAAGTATATTCACTGCAAACATATTTGGGCTGCTTCTTGATTTTAATTTAATTCACATGGTTTAAAGGTGATAGATTAATGACTACCACAAGTGGTCAGTTTGCAAGTTGTGCTTGATCCTATTGTGCTGCTGATTATATCAATTGGGATAAAGGACTGTGATTGATTTAATGAGTTGTTTTCTCTGATATCATGAAAATGACAATGTCTATGAGTCATTAGATACTCAAAAGCTAAAGCACAACTATATCAGGAAGATTTAAGTAATAACCCAGAAATTAAACCAAGGACAACCCAAAACTTCTATAAAGATTCAATGCAATGCCAATTGAAATTCCAACACTATGTTTCGTAGAACTAGACAAAAGAATCTAAAAATTCATTTGGAACCATAAAGACTTAGAATAGCAAAAGCCATCCTAGACAACAAATTCATGACAGCGGGTATAACAATTCCCAATTTGAAACTATACTACAAAGCCACTGTGATAAAAACAGAATGGTACTGGCAAAGAAACAGACCTGAGGATCAGTGGAACAGATTGGAAGACACAAAGACAACTCCAGATGTACTCAGCTACCTCATCTTTGACAAAGGAGCTAACCATCCCCACTGGAGGAAGGATGTCCTCTTTAATAAATGGTTTTGGAAAAACTGGATCTCAACCTTCCAAAGATTAAAACTAGACCCTTATCTTTCACCAAGTTGGTTTAGGATCTAAATATTAAAACAGAAACACTAACCTTGCTGGAAGATAAGTTAGGCAGAACTCTTGAAGACACTGGCATAGGAAAAGACTTTATGAACAAATCCTGAGTAGCACGGAAACTAGCAGAAAGAATCAACAACTGGGATCTCATCTTATTAAAAAGCTTCTGCACTGCAAAAGAAACCATCAACAGAACTAAGAGACAACCTACAATGTGGGAAAAAATTTTTACCAGCTGCTCCTCAGAAAAAGGGTTATTATTTAGAATATATAAAGAACTCAAAACAACCAGCCCCCCCAAATATAAAGACCCGATTCAAAAATGGGCATCTGAAATGAACAGACATTTCTCAGACAAAGAAGTAAAAGCAGCAAGAAAATATATGAAAAAGATGTTCCACATCACTGGTTACTCAAGAGATGCAGATGAAAACAACACTGAGATTCCACCTCACCCCAGAAAGAATGGCTGCTAGCAAGAAATCAACCAATAACAAATGTTGATGGGATTGTGCAGAGAAAGGAACCCTTCTCCATTGTTGGTGGGAGTGCAGACTGGTGCAACCACTATGGAAATCAATATGGAGATACCTCAAAGAACTGGGACTAGAGGTTCCATTTGACCCAGCCATCCCTCTGCTGGGTATCTTCCCAAAAGAATTAAAAGAATCATACCAGAGTGATATATGCACACCCATGTTTATAGCAGCACAGTTTGTAATGGCTAAAACTTGGAAACAACCCATTTGCCCATCAGTGGGAGACTGGATAAAGATGATGTGGTTTTTCTATAAAATGGAATATTACTCAGCCATAAAGAATAAGAAATTAGAGTCATTCATAGGAAAATGGATATATATTGAGAATATACTCCTAAGTGAAATAAATAAGCCATACATGTATAAATACTGAATAGTTTCTCTGGTGTGAATAAACTGTAATAGTACATAAGATCCTAATGAGATAACTGGCATTGTGAAATGGGAAGAAAAGTGCTAAAGGTGTAGGGAAAGTTGGAAGGGTAGGGGAAAGGGGGAAAATATGAGAAAATGAAAAAATGGAAATAAAGTGTTTGTAAATGGGGAGGGGAGAAGGGGGTGAAGGGAGAGCAGGGACAAAGGGAAAAAATGAGGACCAAGACCACCTGTCATGTAAAGGTACAAGATCCCAATAATGAATGTAACTGTACTGTATGCCTAAAATGTACCAATAAACTCAATAAAAGAAAAAAATAATAATGTCCAGGTTCTTTCTGATAAATAAGAACCAGTTCCAATGACCAACAGTCTGTAAGGGATCCAGGTCTGCACCTCCCCAACCAGTCCCACTTCCTGATGGAAGCAAATATCAAATCAAATCCTTGCACATGTACAAATATGTATGACTAAGTAGAAACAAAAACAGAAATACAACCTAGTGAAGCACCATCTCTCTGTCCTATAGGCAATCTAACAAGTAATTAACATGAAATTTTCATTCAAGGTCAATACTATTATTCTAAAAGGAAATTTCAGCCAAGGAGCTAATATGGTCAGGAGATGCATTCTTCCTTGGACTGAGATCTGAACGGAGTCCTACCCCAAATGAGTGACTGCAGAGTTGAATAGATAAGTACATATCTGAAAAATAAAACCAGCAAATAAATTTAGGAAGTTACTGAAGTACTACCTCCAAAAGAGATGTTCACCCAGACAGTTTTATTACCAAGTCTGTTCAAACTTTGAAGGAACAGATAATCCCCACACAATATAAACTGTTGCTGACTGGTAAAAAATAAATAAATAAAAATTTAACTGTCTACTATATGAATATTCTTAATACCAAAATCTCACAAAGATAGCAGCCACACAATTTCTCTTATAGAGCAAGCCAATTATAAACACAAATTCTAAAATGCTGAGAGAAATAGCAACTGAGTGAAATTATATACTAAAAGATCATCCATTATTATCAACTACAGTTGTCCAAAAATGCCAACTATTAGGAAGACTATTAACAAAACACAAAACAGATAAGCAGGCAATAAGCTCAGTGGTCACTAAAATGGCACTTATTAAAATGCTACACATATTCAGAATAAAATTAAAAACAAACCAATACGACTTCTCAACATGACAGATAATATTTTACTTAAATAAGTCATATCTTAAGAGCCAAAGAATGACTATTTTCCTATTAAATCAGAAAAAAGCCAAAAGTATTTGCTATTATAATTATTATTTAATAGTTTTATGAAAAATCTTGCTAGATAAATGAGAAGTACAACACAAATTAGTCATTATCATTACAAAGAAGAAAATTATTACAAATATGACTATATACCTAAAGTGGATAACTACATAATTCTAAGAATGTAAGAGTTTAATACAATGTTCAGATAACATATATATGAATGCCAATATCTGGAGAGTTCCCATATACCAATTATGAGTGCTTAGATAATGTAATGAATAATTTCACAGATTGAGATTCCCTAGTCCAAAATTCCAAAATTCAAAATGCTCTGAAATCTAAAACTTTTTGAGCATTGACATGGCACTCAAAATATTTCAGACTTTGGGTTTTCAGATGAGGAATGTTATATTGATAAAGTCTATTTAAGTATTCTAATATGCAAAAACAATTCTGAAATCTAAACACATCTGGTCCCAAGTACACTGGATAAAGAACGCTTAATGTGCATTCACAATAACAAAATGCAAAATATTTTAGAAAAACCTTATAAGAAATGTATATATTCTATCTGAAGAAAACTAACAAATATTATTGAGACCTATAAAAATGGTGGCTAGAAGTACTTCATGCACTTTTTCAACTTTCTTTAAGGAGAACAAGGTCATGTCTGCTTTGAATCTAGATTCGATGCTCAAATGTTTAACAGGACCGACTAACTACACAGTGAATGCACATATTCATCAACAGTCATTGAAATTTACCCATGATGCTCCAAATTATCTCCATTTGGGCCCTGGAGATGCAGGAAGTGATGACTCTTCCTAGACATGCTTTTCTTTGTGCCAGGAAAAGAACAATAGCACATTATGCAATGGAACTAAAGGCATGGCAATTTACAGTGGCACATATACCTTCTAATCACATTCCATTGGCTGAAGAGGTCATGTGGCAGTTTTGGATTTCTTTGAGATGGTAAAGAAAAACATATAATTTAGAGCAGTTTCCAATGATTACCAACTCTGTGTTCTGTAGAGATATATGAGAGAAGTTTTCCACAGGTATCTATTGTAAGATTAAATAAAGACTCAAAGGCACAGGAAAAAAACAAAAACTCTCACAATACATAGTGATAACCAAGACGGAACTAGTGTTAGGAGATGGGATAAATTTCTTGTATTAGAACACCAGTTGGCCCAGGCTAAGTGAAATAAAGCCATACTCTGCTTTGTAACAAACATACCTCCTTCCTACATCTTAAGAGAATACAACTGAAGAAGAGTAAAGAGATGTTTCATTCATCCTACTGATGAAACAGAGAGAGCAAAATTTGGTTGGAAATACTTGCAGAAATTAACAAGACTACAACTGTAGTGGGAGTCATTCATATAATGTCTTCCAGCTTTGTCAGTTCCAGTAGATCAAACACACCTGTGTGCTTGTGCAGAGAGGACAAAAGGATACAGAAAATTTGCATAACACATTAATATGCCTGCTTTTATAGCTATATATCAATCTTAAGATATAGACAGAAAACTCATATTCTTTTCAAGTGCTATGGAACGTCAACAAAGAAAAGGTAATATATTAGTTAAGAAAAGCTTACTATTTTCCAAAAAGTAGAAATAATGCAGATTGCATTCTCACATTCTCTAACCACAATGTAATACACCCAGAAATTCATAACAGAAGAATTTTTAAAGCACTAGAATGTCTGACTCTCTTAAATAACTCTTGAAACAAAGAGGAAATAAAAATTATAAGTACAGCCTATTTTTGAAATTGTGACAATAAGAACAGAGCATATAAAATGCAGGGGCTGTGGCCAAATAGATACCAAAGAAAATAAATAGCACTAAAATTTTATTATTAAATAAGAAAGATTGAAATTACGTTAACTCCAATCCAAAAAATTAAAATAGACCCCCCCAAAAAAGCAGGTAGAGGAAATAGACAAAAATAATTTCTTTTAAATTTATGTAGTAAAACTAAAATGCATTTGAATTGAACTGGGTTTTCTTTTTTTAAATAATAGAATGAGTTCTGGACAAGATTGAATACACAGAAAGAGAATCTTTAAAATTTCCTTTCCATTAAACTAGCATATAAGTCTTATAAGGAAAAAACAAACAGAAGTTTAATTTAAAAAAAAAAAGCAAAACACATGAATGAAGTACTACGAATACAAACATCAACCCAACCACAAGAAAATAGTACAAATAACTATATGCTACTAGATTTCAAAAGTATGATTTTTCTCAAAAACTATTAGCTAGTATCAATTTCACAATAAGTGGATTAGAGCTTAAATAGATCAATGATGAGGGGCATGTGTGTGTGTGTGTGTGTGTGTGTGTGTGTGTGTGTATGTTAACTATTTTCCAAAGGCACCAGATGCAAATAGTTTTATGGATGAAGTATTTTTTAATTTTCAAGAAACAAGTATTCTGTACAGGTTAAATTTGGCCAAAATATTAAAATCAGAATATGGGAAACCTCAAAATGTACTTAATGGATCTGGCATAACCATGATACAAAACATGAAGAGTTGCAGACATTAAATGTGTGAACACACTCAGAGTGCCACACAGCAGGCAGACACACAGCCATGTGGCAAGGCTTTAAAGCTCATAGAGCTTGGTTTTAAAAGTAAAAGCACAATGCTAGCCTTACTAGAACAAATTAACAGTACATGCCACATAAAAAATAAACACATTTAAAAGGACATATTCAAATAAATGCACATTTAAAATGTTAAAATAGAACTGGGGATGTAGCTCAGTGGTAGAGCACTCCCTGGATTCCTAGATTCCATCCAATGCTAAATAAATAAATAATAAATAAATAAATAAAATGTTGAGGTAGTTGTTTATGGGAGGTAGACTAGAAGGGAATGAGATTAGGTTATGGATATTCATGGAGACAAATGAACAAGTAAATGCATAGTGGTGTCTGGCAAAGACAAATGAAGATAAGGTGCTGTAACCAACAATGTTTAGCTCAGTGCTCTATACCAAACTATTTTTTAAAAGAAAAAAAATTTAAAAATAAGAAAAACTAGGGAACCTATAGAGTAAATCTTCCTGATGAATATAGATGTTGAATGTTAAGCATTGACATACACAAAAGGGAAATAGACTTAAGAAAACTATAGCTAAAATTTCATCAAATTAAAATGATGAGACATGTTTTTGATAGATACAAATGAATATTAATAATTTTTCAACATTCAGTCATAATTAAACCTTTTAGAAAAACTAACACATTTCCATTAAAACAATGATAATAACTTGTCTCTGACAAATGGACATTGTAGTAAGTTGTTAAGTACCAGAAGCATTTTCATTAGTCAGACACATTAATAATATATTCATATTCTAGTCACATATATGAAAAACAAAAAAGAACAAGCTAAAAGCTAATATAATAAGTTAAGTAACATGAAAAATTAATAATTATCTTACACATCAAAGTATTTGATATTGTAAGCATATAAATTATTCCAAATTTATTACAATATAAAATGCAAATTTAATGCAATTCTTTGAGGAACATAATTGAATTTGGGGGATAAACTCATTGTAAAGATCACATAGATATACAAATAGACAAAATTGGACAAAAACATAATGAAGAGACTAAAAGATATCAGTACAAATTTTTAAGTCACAACTACTAAATAATACACTTTAAAATAAGTCAGTGCAGGGCCAGGGATTTAGCTCAGTGGTCCAAATACCTGCCTCACAAGCACAAGGTCCCAAGTTCAATCTCCAGTACAAAAAA
>NW_022900925.1:5790653-5890691 GCF_012274545.1 Fukomys damarensis
AAAAAAAAAAAAAAAAAAAAAAAGAGTTCAAAACAGCAGAAAACCAAGAAATAACAAAGAAAATGTAACAATTAGATACCACATTTTTTTATAATTCTGAGACCAAGATGTGACACAAAAACTTCCTAAGGCTGTGGATTCTAAATCAGAGGGTACTTTTATAGTCAAGTGTATCCATGAATCAAAGAAATAAATCCTATGACATTTCAAACGGTTGAAAAAGAATAGACTAGGACCACTCATAGGCCCACCCCTTCGGCCCAGCATGGCGGAGAAAACCTGTAGCAATTTGCAACCCTCTTGTAGGCCCACCTCTTCAGTATGGAGCAAGAGAGGAGGCAAGCAGTGCAAGACGCTCTGGTAGGCCTGCTTCTTTGGCCCAGCATGGCACAGAAGCCAAGCCATGCAGGCACCAACACAGTGGTGTCAGTACCCCCAGCTCAAACAAGAGAAAGAGGGCCTCTCTGAGGTTCCTAGATGAAAATTGAAGCCCACTGGGAAAATGAAGAAAATCTCTGTGATCAAGGCACACCACACCACCATAGCTGGAAAGTTGGAGGGACCAGCATCTCACATCAGAACCTGGTCTAACTTCAGGGGAAAGACAGCTGGAACCTGCAGTAGAACCTTGCAGAGTTCAACCCAGCAGGAGGTCAGAGATCTCAACTTGGGCCTTGCAGCCAAAAATCAGCCTGAACCTCAGAGGAACAGCTGCTGGCTTACTGACTAATTAACTTAGACCTGCACACTCCTGCCCACGCTGTCTATTGTGTCAAAAGTGACAAACCCTGAAGGAGGCCCTCTATTTCTATTTTTATTTTTTATTTTCAAAGTAATGTTTTTCTCTTATCTTTAATAATTTAAAATTTTTAATCTTTTTTCTTTTCTCAATTTTTCCTTTTTTATCTTCTTTTTCTTATCTTCTTTTATCTCTCTCTCTCTTCCTCTCTCTCTCTCTCCCCCTCCCATCTTGATCTTCATGTCTCTCCCTTTCCTATCCTAATTCAAATTTTCTTTCTTTTCTTTTTCTTCCCTTTTTCCTTCTCTCAATTTCCATTAGTTTTTAAAGAAAGTGATTACAGTTTCTACCTTCCCTATTGCTGTTAATTTGTACTGTTCTTGTGTATATTTTGTTCTGTCTTCTCCTCTTCTCTTTAACAGCTTCCTAGTGTTTGTATGATCTTTCTGTGTCCTTTGACCTCACTTCTAAACTTTCTCTATCATATCTATCTATCTCTCCCTTCCCAACCCATTCTAAATTCCCATCCTGAAGGGTAAAGTTGCTATATTGAAGAGTTTATTCACTATAAACATACTTTGGGCTGGTCCTTGATTTTTATTTAATTCACACAGTTGAAGGTGATAGATTAAAAACTACAACAAATTGTCATTTTTCTAAACTGTGCTTGATGCTATTGTGTTGCTGATTGTATCATTTGGGCTAAAGTGCTATGATTGATCTAATCATTTGTCCTCCCTGGTATAATGAAAATGAAATTGCCTCAGAGTCATGAGAGACTCAAAACCTAAAGACCAGCTATATCTGGAAGATCAAAGTATTAACCCAGGAATTAAACCACGGACAGTACCAACAACAAAAATAGAAATGAAAAGACATTTAAACAAGGCACAAACACAGGCTTCCCCCTCACCAAAGGTAAACTCTGGGAGAAATGAGGTAGAAACATCTGACAGTCAACCATCTGGACATCCTGAACTGATAGCACAGGAAATTATAAAAAACAGAAACAAATAAATGAGGCTCTAGAAAAATTAAAAACAAAAATAATTTCCCAGATAACCACAGAGATGGTGTGAAGAAGATGGTGATGATTAGAGACTCTAGACCAGAAACAGATAAAAACAAAATAGATGAGCTCAGGACCATGATGGAAACCAAGAATATCCAGCAAAAGGAAGAAATGGAAACCTTGAATGCCCAACATAGGAAAGAAGCGGAATCCATGAAACAAATTCAAACAGATATCCAGGAGATTAAAAGCTTTATAGAAAGCATGTGCAGCACAATTTCAGATTTGGAGGATAGGATTGTGGTCAGTGACCATGAAAAGAGATATCTCTTAAAAATAATAAGGGATCATGAGAAATTGATCCAATAACTCTTAGATGATGCAAAGAAGAATAATATAAGACTGATAGGAATATATGAAGTAGCAGGAGAGAGTAGAAATGACATAAAAAAGTTTGCATAATTAATGACAGAAAACTTCCCAACAGAGGAGAAGACTTTGACATACAGATAAGTGAGGCATATAGGACACCAACTAGCCATGATCAAAAAAATTCTACACCTAGACATATAATAATCAAGATCCTGCAAAACCAACAGAAGAACAAAATCATACAAGCAGTTAGAGAAAAGAAACAAATCACATGTAAAGGAAAGCCTATCAGAATCACACAGCAGACTTTTAAACACAAATCCTCAAGTCAAGGAGAGCCTGGAGTGAGGTATTTCAAGTTCTAAAAGAAAACAACCTCCAACCTAGACTGATGTATCCTGCAAAACTACCTTTCAAAATCTATAGGGAAACTTCCATGACAAAGAACACCTGAGAAATTTCATGAACACCAAACTGACAATCCAAACACTTCTAAAAAAAATCCTGGAAAAAGAAAATGAAGGCCACAACTCCATACAGGCCAACAGAGCAAATATACCAGGGAAGGCAAGAAATTAAAGGGAGAGAGAGCAAAATAAAAAATAAAAGAACCAGCCACAGGAAAATAACATGACAAAGGTCAACACATAACTGTTATAACCACCAATGCTAATGGCTTCAATTCACCAATCAAAAGAAATAGGCTGGCAGAATGGATTAAGAAGCAAAATCCAACAATATGCTATATACAAGAAACCCACTTAATCCACAAAGAAATTCATAGACTGAAAATAAAAGGATGGGAAACAGTTCTCCATACTACAGGAGCCCAGAAAAAAGAAGGAGTAGCTAACTTATTTGAAGACAGAGTAGATTTCAAACCAAAACTAACAGAGAAAAAAAGGCTATCTCATTCTTGTAAAGGGAACAATACAAGAGGATGAAATGATAATCATAAAAATACATGCACCAAATACTAATGTCCCCAACTATACAAAACAAATATTAATGGATATGAAAAGCAAAATAAGCACTAATGTAATCATAGTGGGGGACCTCAATACTCCACTGATACAAATAGACAGATCATCTAGAAAGTCAGTGGTTCCACTGAGCAGAATCCCCAGCCCTACATTCTGATTTTTGTGGGGTGGAACACTCTGTAGACATCTACGAAGTCTGTTTAAAGACTTGGTTCAGTTCTGTTATCTCACTGTTGATTTTTTTGTCTAGAATAGACCACATGCTAGCTCATAGAACATGCTTAAGTAAGTGTAAAGGAATTGAAGTTATCCTCTGTATATTATCAGACCATAGTGCAATTAAACTGGAGATCAATAGGCTAAGAAACTGCAAGAACTTCACAAAAACATGGAAATTAAATAATACCCTGCTGAACAACCACTGGGTCACAGAGGAAATTAAAGAAGAAATTAGACAGTTTCTACAGTTAAATGATAATGCCAATACAACATACAGGAATCTATGGGACACAGTGAAAGCAGTTCTACTGGGGAAAGTCATCTCAGTAAATGCCCATACTAGGAAAACAGTGAGCTCAAATAAAAAACCTAATGCTTAACCTTAAGATTCTAGAAAAAGAAGAGCAAAACAAACCAAAAGCTCATACAAGGGAGGAAATTATAAAGACCAGAGCAGAAATTAATGCAATGGAGACTAAGAGAAAGATACAAAAAAAAATCAGTGAGTCAAAGAGTTGGTTTTTTGAAAAAATAAAATTGATAAACCCTTAGGCAAACATCAAAAAAAGCAAAGAAAACACTCAAATTAATGCAATTAGGAAAGAAAAAGGTGAAGTCAAAACAGATCCACCAGAAATCCAGAGGCTCATCAATACCTACTTTGAAAACCTGTACTCTAATAAAATGGAATATACAGAAGAAATGGACAGATTTCTAGATACATATGAACTTCCAAAGTTGAATGAAGAAGATATAAAACACCCGAGTTACATTCAGTGAAAATGAAAAGGTAATTAAAACATCGCCAACAAAAAAAAAAGCCCAGGTCCTGATGGCTTCACTGCTGAATTCTGAGAGACATTTAGAGAAGAACCATCACCACTACTCTTTAAACTCTTCAATGAAATTGAAAGGGAAGCAATACTTCCAAATTCATTCCTGGCATATTACTTTGATTCCAAAACCAGGTAAAGACCCAACCAAAAAAGGGAACTATAGGCCAGTCTCCCTAATGAACATACATGCAAAATCCTCAATAAGATACTGGCAAACAGAATACAGAAGATCATCAAGAAGATCATTCACTCTGACCAAGCCGGATTTATCCCAAGGATGCAAGGATAGTTCAACATATGTAAATCAATAAATGTAATACACTATATTAACAGAGTTAAGGATAAATGCCATATGTTATCTCAATCTGCAATAATACAGAAGATCCTAATAAGATTACTGACATTTAGAAATGGGAAGAAAGGAGCTAAAGGTGTAGGGAAGGTGTGATGGGTAGGGGAAGGGTAATAAGGGAAAAGAAAAAAATGTGAGATAATGAAAAGATGGAAATAAAGTTTTTGTAGATGGGGAGGGGAGGAGGGGGTGAAGGGAGGGCAGGGACAAGGGGAAAAAATGAGAACCAAGACTTGTCATGTAGAGGTACAAATTCCCAACAATGAATGTAACTGTACTGTATCCCTAAAATGTACCAATAAATTCAATTAAAGCTGAAAAAAAAATTCAATACCCATTCATGGTAAAAACCCTACAGAAAATTGGAATAGATGGTCTTTATCTCAACCTGATAAAGGCTATCTATAAAAACCCAAAAGCCAACATCATACTAAATGGTCAAAAACTGAAAACTGTCATGCTAAAATCAGGAGCAAGACAAGGATGTCCACTATCATTGGACCCTCCTGTTTAATATAGTTCTAGAAACATTAGTCACAACAATTAGGCAAGAGAAAGAAATAAAAGCAACAAAGATAGGAAAGGAAGAAGTTAAACTATCATTATTTGCTGATGATACAGTACTCTATACAGAAGACCCAAAAAACACTGCCAAAATACTTCTAGACTTAATTCACAGATTCAGTAGAGTAGCTGGATACAAAGTCAACACTCAAAAATCAATAACCTGGTTCACAAATAAAAGACTCACTGAGAGGGAAATTAGAGAAACAATTCCTTTCACAATAACATCCAAAAAAATGAAATATCTAGGAATCAATCTAACAAAGGAAGCAAAAGATCTCTACACTGAAAACTACAGCACTCTGAAAATAGAGATCGAAGAGGATATAAGAAAATGGAAAGACATCCCTTGCTCCTGGGTAGGAAAAATCAACATAGTAAAAAATGGCCATACTTCCAAAACTGCTATACAGATTCAATGCAATCCTGATTGCAATCCCAACAGTATGCTTCACTGAACTAGACAAAAATTCATTTTGAACCAGAATATACCTACAATAGCAAAAACCATTCTAGGCAACAGAGACATGGCAGAAGATATCACAATTCCCAATTTAAAACTACACTACAAAGCCACTGTGATAAAAACAGCATGGTACTGGCAAAGAAACAGACCCAAGGATCAGTGGAATAGATTAGAAGATGCAGAAACAACTGCAGACATACTCAGCTATCTCATCTTTGACAAAGGAGCCAACCATCCTCACTGGAGGAAAGATAGCCTTTTTAATAGATGGTATTGGGAAAACTGGCTCCCAACTTGCCAAAGATTAAAACTAGATCCCTATCTTCACCAAGCACTAAACTAAGATCCAAGTGGATTAAAGTTCTAAATATCAAAACAGAAACATTAAACTTACTGGAAAGTAAATTAGGTAGAACTCTCAAAGACATCAGCATAGGAGACTTCATGAATAAATCCTCAGCAGCACAAGAATTTGCACAAAGAGTCAACCACTAGGATTTCATTGTATTAAAAAGTTTTGCAGTGCAAGAGAAACCACCAACAGAGCTAAGAGACAGCCTACAATGTGGAGAAAATGTTTTACCAGCTGTTTCACGGACAAAGGTTTACTATCTAGAATATATGAAGAACTCAAAAAAATCAGGCCCTCCCAAATATAAAGATCCACTTCAAAACTGGGCATAGGAAATGAACAGACATTTATCAAATAAGCAAGTAAAAGCAGCAAATAAATATATTAAAAAATGTTCAGCATCACTGGTCATATGAGAGATACAGATGAAAACAACACTGAGATTCCACCTTACCCCAGAAAGAATGGCTGCCATGAAGAAATCAAACAATAACAAATGAGGGTGGGGCTGTGGGGAGAAGGGAACCCTTTGCCATTGTTGGTGGGAGCGTAGACCAGTGCAGCCACTGTGGAAATCAATGTGGAGATACCTCAATCAACTAGGAATAGAGGTCCCATTTGACCCAGCCATCTCTCTGCTGGGTATATTTCCAAAAGAATTAAAAGAATCATATCACAGTGATATATTTGCACCCATGTTTATAGCGGCACATTTGTAATAGCTAAAACTTGGAAATAGCCCAGCTGCTCATCAACTGGAGACTGGATAAAGAAGATGTGGTTTTTCTATAAAACAGAGTACTACTCAGCCATAAAGAATGAGATACTAGAGATATTTATAGCTAAATGGATGCATATTGAGGCTATACCCTTAAGTGAAATAAATAGGACACACTTGAGTAAATACTAAATAGTTTCTCTGGTGTGAAAAACTAAAAGTGTAAATAAGGTTCAAATGGTATAATTGATAGTGTGAAACAGGAAGAAAGTGGCTAAAGGAGAAATGGGAAGGGGAGGGGAGAGGAAATAAGGGAATAGAAATAATGTGGATAAAAGGAAAAAATGGAAACAAAGTCTTTGTAAATAGGGAAGAGTGGAGGGGGTGAAGGGAGGTCAGAGGTATGGAGAAAACATAAGAACCAAGATATATCATGTGAAGGTACAAGATCCCAATGATGAATATAACTGTACTGTATACCTAAAATGTATCAATAAACTTAATGGGAATAAAAGAATAGACTGGTAAATAAATAAGGAAAAATAGATAAAACTTTTAGAAAACTAAAGATTAAATTTCTTCCTCACTCTGTACTCCAATTACATTTCATATGGCCTAGGGAAACATAACTGAAAAAAAAAACATAAAAGACAGACATGAGAATACAAGTGTTCTCATTAATATAAAACTAAAAGATCTACCTACAGAGTCCCTAATAGATGTTTGGAATTTTTGGACTGCCTAGTAACTGAACATCCCCTCCAATATTACTGTTATGGGACACTTAGGAGATACACACTTTTCCCACTACATGCAGAAAAAAATACAGGACATTTCTGGAATTATAAACTATTACTTTGCCCATAAAATGGACTATTATACACCATTACATATTACTGAGTGGCAGGGTTTGGGATAATTTTACTGACTTCTATTATATTTTAAATGGTACCTAAATGTCCTCATCATAAGGCTGGCCACTTTTGACCTCATTAGAGAAGTAACTGGCCAGAAATTGCTAACAGACCCTGTGCACAAAGATGCACTCAAACAGATAAGATTCACTCGTGAAATATATCAGATTCTCTCTCTGAATAGTCTAGCCAGGGAAGTGTCACACAAACAGTACATGAAAAGCAGGCCTGAAGTAGAATGCGGCCATGTGTGAGTCACAGCAAGCAAAACTGTAAGAAATGAGAATCTATATGTGAGAAGAGGCTAGTGAGTGAGTACAGGAAAATGGAGACTGGCGATTAGGGGTTAGAAGAGTAGCAGACAAACAGAAACTGAAACAACTACTGGAGAATAATCAAATTACATTAATTTGAAACCATTAGAAAAAAAGATCCATGAACCCCACCTGCTTCAGACCCTACAAAAGGTTTGGATTTCTCACTAGTCCTGCAGAGGCAATAAAACCATGGTGTTACAACTTGGATGTGGTGGTTTTGTGTGTTGGTATTTAACCCACACAAAGAGTTCGGAATTTGGAGTGGGTTGAGGACTAGACATCACCAGGGTAGAGATCCCATGAGTGAATACTGGTGGCTTGTAAGAGGAGAGAGAGAAATCAGAGGAGACACAGTGACATGCCCCATCTCTCACCACATGATGCCCTATGCCATCTCGGGACTCTGCTACCAAAGAAGCCATCACCAGATGAGGACCCTTGAATCTCCTGAATAGTGAGCTAAATAAACCTCTTTTCTTTATAAATTAATCTGCCTTGAGTATTTCATTTTAGAACAGAAAACAGATTAATACATATGGTTATTGGTCATATTATATCTCAACTTTTATTTCCTTTTTTTTCTTTTGTACCAGAAATCGAACTCAGGACCTCACCTTGCCTGGCAGACACTGCACCACTGAGCTATATCCCCAGCCCCATTATACATCAACTTTTAAAAGACAGGAAACTCTCAAATGTGAATGTCAACATTGTTTATCTCTATTGCAATAGAATCATAAGTGATTTTTTTCTTCTTTTCAACTTTTATTTCCTTTTTTTTCTTTTGTACCAGAAATCGAACTCAGGACCTCACCTTGCCTGGCAGACACTGCACCACTGAGCTATATCCCCAGCCCCATTATACATCAACTTTTAAAAGACAGGAAACTCTCAAATGTGAATGTCAACATTGTTTATCTCTATTGCAATAGAATCATAAGTGATTTTTTTCTTCTTTATACTTTTGGCATTTTTCAAGTTTTCCTCAATGAACATATAATACTTTCATAATCATTTATAAAACAAATATATGCTATTTTAAGTGTTCTGTTGACCTCAGTCTGATTAAAATAACATTAATAAATTTCACCAATAGTTTCATTGGAGAACAAAGACCAAGATTTTTGCTGATATGCATCTATTTCCCACATTTTTCATAGCTAAGCTAAATAACCCAATGTAGCTGTTCTGGGCCAAAGCTGTGTCCATTATCAATAGATTTCCTTCTACAGTAACAGAGTAGATCCAACATACTTAGAATGGTCACCCACTGACTCATCTAATAAGCACCCAATGCTCTGAAAAAGGAAATGTGTGTCCAACTCAGTAATGGGGACATCTTTTTACAGAGTAATCAGCATGATCCCAGTGTCTCTGTCGAATTAGGTTCCAGATGTAGCATAACTCACCCTTTCCACATGATAGCTCTTTTTGGACCAGGCCTTAAGAAGCCATTTCATCAGAAACCCCCTCTTCCAAAGAGGACTTAAAAAAACCTCAAACAGGCAATTTCCACGTGGAATAAATATTTGATCTCTCCCTCCAATCTCCCCCTGCCCACACTGTGCCCCTAGTACCAGGGTTGTGAGCTTGGCTTCTGTTACAGATTTTTCCTGTTGGTATGAAACAGATGGGGTAGAAACCTAAGGATTTTCTAGCACTAAAGCATGTGAGACCTTGAGCAAGGCATTTAACTTTTGGAAGCTTCAATTTCATCTATAAATAAAGAGGTTGAACTAGGAGTGAAGTGATCCACACTATTCTGCAAGCCACTCAATGATGTAGGCATCAGAAGTTATAAAAAGCCTCAGGGCTTCCCAGGAAGGACAAAGATGTCATGATGCTTCCCAGATCTGCCATTTCAGAGAGTATCTGAAGCAACTGGATTATCCCCCTGTAAACACAGCCACCTTTTCTTTACCACGTTGGTAAAGCTGTGCCCTGACTGTTTTTGCTGAGCTTTGCCTATAGATAGGGTCACAGTTGAAAATACACCATGAAAAGCTGGGGGTTTCCTACATTCAGGCCACCCTCCAAATTCTTGCATTTGGATCTTATGAAAATGTTTGATACTTGTTTTCTAGACACATCTAGCAAATAACTCTCCAGTTCTAAAAGTCCTAAACTTTAAAAGGCCTCTCAAGTACCAATACATGCTCCAAAGATAAATTTGAAAGGCATAGAGTTGACATGAATCATAAACATGTGGATTAAATTCCCAACAAGTACCCAACCTTTTAAAAATGGAGAGAAATATGCTCGGGGGGGAAAGAGACTTAATTCTACAAAACCCAAAATCATCTGTAAAAGAATGAGATATTTGCCAAATGCTTAAGTAAAGGGGGCAACACTTCCATTTAATCTTCTCTGATCTGATCTGCAGAGTCAGGATGATCCAAATGTCTATTTGTTACGTGTACCGGTCCTCGTGAATGTCTGCCTTCCTGAGACACCAGCTCAGGGTCCCTCTATTAATACAGTGCTGCAGAGCTGTGAACCCAGTCTTCATTGTCCAAGAGTCACCTCTTAGCAACTCTTGGCACCATAATGGCCACACCAAGTTTAGATTTCTAAATTCAAAGTTCTAAGTGATGACACAAGAAGATGAACTAGAATAATAGCACCTCAGGCTTTTAAATTCTAGAAAGTGCTCCTAGAACCAACACATTCAGGAGCTGAGCACCTACCTTCTTCAGGGTTCCAGACAGAAAATCCTGGCTTTCACAGCAGCCAGTTGTTTCCTCTCTACCTATAGCCATTCCCTAAGACCTTGTGTGCCATACACGCTACTCATTTATCTGGCTTTTTTAATTTACCAACAAGCTCTTCATAAGAATTTCCATGGTCCATCTCCATATTGTCATCTTACAACTCTGCTTAACCTCCTGAAATCTGATTCCTGATAAATAGCTCTCTGTCATTCTTCACCTCTTGAAAGTATTTGGCACATTTTCTTACATCTACTTTTCGAGTCCTTTCTTTCTCATTCCTATCAATCCTTTTGTTTCCATCAGTATTGTTTGCATTGGTAATGCCTGTCACTCATTTAACCTCTTGTTTATGGCCAGCACTGCCTACCAAACAAAGTCACATGGCTCATTCCAACCTTCAAGGACCTCTGTAATCTTGTCTCAGTCTGTCCCTCCAGGCCTATTTATTATTCTTTTTTTTACTGATCTACTTTTCAACCAAATGGGACTTCCTAGTGTTGCCTTTTCATGCTCAGGGAGTTTCCAGTGCAGTACTATTTATTTTGTTTGTTTACTTGCTTATTTATTCATGAGTGTAGTACATAATGTTTACCTTCCTTGTGGGAAGTTAGTACATATGTAACACATCCTAATTCCTTTTTCATCCCCCTTCAGTGGGTTTACTCTTCTGTCCCATCTATTGTGGACAAAACTCATATGATTAGTTTAGATTGTCCTCAAATGCCAAGTACATCATCACAATTATCAGACTGCTTCCTCCCACCCACCCAAAAATATGCTAATTTCTTTCTAAATATGTAAACCCCAACAGTTATTTTTGTCTTTTGCCCTCACTCTCAGCTCTTATCACATCACATATTACAGTTATTCCTACACTTTCTTATCTCCCTGATCACAAGGAACACTCCCTGAGGACAAAAACATTGACCCATGTATTTTTATATCCCGCAAAGGGCCAAGCATCATGTTTTGCACAAAGTGGTGTTTGTTGAAAGAAGAGAGTCTATCTCTCAGGGGACCAGCCGCCTCATCTACAAAATTGGCAGGGTTAACAGAATGTACATTAGAGGGCCTCTTAGCATGAACTTCTATGAATAAGATCTGTCCTGGCCTTCAGTGTTTCAACTGGAAGCTGGCATACAGATGGGAATACAAATTTGAAATTGTGTAACAAGGTAGAGAAGTAAAAATTGATATTTGCAGTCCACTGATAAATATTTAATAAAGGATACCCCTTGTCCTTTAATGGTAGGCTCAGAAAGGGAATCCTCTCTGCCCCAAAGAGTATGAAAAGCCTAAAATAAATAGCACAGTTCTGTTGAATGAACCACACGTTCCAATTGGACAGGGTAAGATAAGGTGAGAAGGATTCCATTCCTCACAAAAGCAACTTCTCTAAATAGCCTCAAATCGATTTCCTAAGAACTAACCTATAAAAGTTGTTTTTTAAGCCTCTCAGATAGTCCTAGTCTATTTTATAAACACTTTCTCAGATTTATGTCTGGCCTATAAAAACCAAGCTGAGTCTTCGGCTGAAGGCAGAGAGACTTATATTTGGCTCCAATACCCTGGGGTTACCCTATGATGCTGTTTGCTAAGCTTATGCTGGGGGCCTTCCTCCTAGGTGAAACTTCCTTATATGGAGGTATGTTTTTTATATACTCCAATAACAATCCCCACTTTGGAGAACCTCCAAGATCCATTGTGTGTATACCTAGCTCTATAGCCAAGAGAGATATAACGAGGTCTCAGTTTATTTAGACAAAGCTTTGATAACCAGAATCAACTATTCTTTCTTGGCCCAAAGCTTCTAGGGCAGCCAAGTCTGCGGGAATGAATATACTTATAAAACACAGAGCTTGGGAGAACTTGGAAAAACTGTCACCTGTAAGACTGCACAGGCATGTCCTGCCTGAGTCATCTGAGTTATAGGAATGAACTTTTGTGTGAAGACTGTGGCTGCAGTAGGTGAAAAGACTGTTGTGTGGTGACCAACAACACTCAGGCCCTCAGAGAAAATCAGTCTCTTCCCATTGGCATCTGTAGGGTCCAAGCCTAGAGAGCACCTCAGGGCTAGGAAGACAGGGAGACATGCTGGTGGGAGGCAGAGGAACTGAGTTCCACTCTCTTCATTTAAATCCTTTTTTCTTATATTCTGCCCTGCTGAGTTGTTCATATTAGGCAGTTTTCATCAGTAACTGTTATTCTTGAAGAAAATTGCTTTTGGAAGTAGCTAAGCAGAGAAGAGAATTTAAATGTCATAGTCCAGGGAAAGTAAGGACAAAACTAAAACCTTTTCTTCAGATCTGGATGGCACAGTAATCTCCAGATGCAACCTCCTCCTCCCACCCCAACATGAAAATCGGCAAGAGAAAATGTAAATGCAGTGGTCCTCACTTATCCACAATTTCTGTTACACATAGTTCACTGTGGTCCAAACTACCAATGATAAATCCAGAAATAGTTTATAGCTTTAAATACACAGTGTTGTAAGTAGCATAGTAAAATCTCATAGCATTCACTCTGACCAACTCCGTCTCACAGAAAACATGCATCATCCCTTTGTCCAGAGTATCCTCACTGTATATGCCACCCACCCACTGGACACTTAGTAGCCATCCCAGTTATCTGATCCACTGTCACAGTGTTGCAGTGTTTGTATTTGGAGTTTGGTACTGTCCTCTGTTTCAGATATCCATTGGGGGCTATAAAAGGCATCACCTCAAGATAAAGGAGGACTTCTGAAGGTCATAATTATACTTAAAAAAAGGAAGTGCCCTCAATAGATTAGAAATTAGTAGAAAATTGGAAAGAGAGAAAACAGAATGACCAACTGGCAGAAAACAACCGTGAGTCCTTCGTTTCCCTTCATTTTGGAGCGTGCTTCTTTTTTTTCTTTTTTTTTTTTTTCCAGCTTTTATTGAGTTTATTGGTACATTTTAGGGATACAGTACAGTTACATTCATTGTTGGGATCTTGTACCTCTACATGACAGGTCTTGGTTCTCATTTTCCCCCTTGTCCCTGCCCTCCCTTCACCCCCTCCTCCCCTCCCCATGGAGTGTGCTTCTTAATAATCACATCTTTTGTCTTCTTGACTAACTAGTTTCTGATAGAGGTGTGTTGGTATTTCCTACTATAAATATGAATGTGTTCATTTCCTTTACAGTTCTGTTCACTTTTCCTTGTATGCGGTGTCTACTAGATTAGATAGGAATTACTATAGTTTTCTTGTGAATGCCTTAATTTATCACTAAGTAATAATCTTTTTACCTACACCAATGCATTTTGCCCTAAAATCAACTTTGCCTAATAGTGATGTCATCCACTGAATTCCATTGATTATATCTTCTATTACACTTCTTTTCAAGCTTTTTGTACCATTGTGTCTTTTTTTTTCTTTTTTCTTTTTTGCAGTACTGCTGATGGAACTCAGTACCTTGCGCTTGTGAGGCAGGCATGGTGCCATTGAGCTAAATCCCCAGCCTCATATCATTATATCTTAAATCAACATATAAGTCAGTCTGTCAAGCGAGCCATCAATAATTTATCTTATAAACAATATGTAACTAGAATTAGTTAATCCAATATGAAATTTTTAATTAATAATTCAATCTACTTATCATTATTGTGATTATTGGTACATTTAGGATGACTTCTATTATTTTATGTACATGTACTATTCCATGGCTTTTCTTTGTTTTGTTTTTCTCCTCTTCTACATTCTGTTAAATGGATTACCTTCCTCATTCCCCTTTACCCTTCTGAAAATCATACATTCTATTTCATTCTTTTAGATATCTAAAATGCTTAACATTTTAAGAAATAAAAATCTCTATCCTTCATATAGGAAAAGTTTAATTCTGATTTCCTTTTCCTATCTGCCATTTTATATTTAATACATTAATTTTCCCTACCCTTAACCCTTTCATCCAAATTAGTTTAGACATCGTTATTGGGTTATCGACATATTAACCAAATTTTCATACATTAACTCCAGTTCTTCTGTACCTGAATTTTTTTTTCTTTCATGTTTCAGCAAGGATTAGTGAGGGTCCTTTAGAAAATGTTCTATTTTGTCTTCTTTGTTGCATGTTTAACTGGGTATAGAATTTTAGGTCAGTGTGTTCCTGTTCTGTGCATACTGAAGGCATAATTAGATGGTATTCTGACATATTACTTAAGAACTACCTGCTATCTAATAGTTTTTCTTTTGTAGATATTCTTTCATTGTTATGATTTTTCTTTGATCTTCAGTTTTCATTTAGTGCATATCTAGGTGATTTTTTTTTTTTAACCCTGGAACTCTGAATAGCATCTTGATCTAAACATTTATGTCTCAATTCAAAGTCTAGAAAATTCTCTGCTATTTTCTCTTCAAATACTGTCCTTCTTTCCCTGTCTCTATTTTATCCCTTTAAAATTACTACTACATATATGCTAAGCCCTCTCACTCCTAGGCTTTTGACTTCTTTTTCATAATTTTAATCTCTTCATATCTCTGTGATACATTCAACATAGTTTTCTCAGATTTGTCTGTCACCTAAGTCAAGCAGAATTTCATTAATAACTTGTGGGTTTGTTAATTTCAATCACTATATCTTACTTTCTTGAAGTTCTATTTTACTTTTTTCAAATTACACTGATTTCAAGACTAACTTGATTAATTCACTCCTTTTGCTTTTAGTTATTTTAAACTCACTTATTTTATAGTCTCTTTTAGATTTTCCTCTTCTCTAATTATTATGACATTACTGCTCCTGCTTGTAGTATTTTCTTTTTCAAAAGCTACACTGCCATCCCACATAATAATGTTTCAGTCACTGATCGAAAGCATACGTGATAGTCATCCCAAAAGATTAATGGAGCTGAAAAATTCCTATTGTCAAGGGACATCAGAGTCTTCATAGCAAAATATATTTATTCATATATTTGTGTGTTTGTGGTGATGCTGATATAAACAAACCCATTGTGCTGTCATTCATATAAAAGTATGGCACACACCACTGTGTATGATGCATAATACTTGATGATGATAATGAGTGACTAAATTACTAGTTTATGTGTTTCCTACTCTGTATTTTTATCATTATTCTGGAATGTATTCCTTCTACTTATTAAAAAAAAGTTCTGTAACATGTGCTGTCATTCATATAAAAGTATGGCACACACCACTGTGTATGATGCATAATACTTGATGATGATAATGAGTGACTAAATTACTAGTTTATGTGTTTCCTACTCTGTATTTTTATCATTATTCTGGAATGTATTCCTTCTACTTATTAAAAAAAAGTTCACTGTAACATGAATAGCTTCATGCATCTCATTTATTGTGTCTCTTGAGAGTATAATTTTCTCTTGTGCTTTAAATTCATTTTTTTGTTCATCATGGCAGAGAGATTATAACCTAGGTATATAGTATACTACACTGTCTCTGTTTGCATGACTACCCTCTACAATGTTCACACAATGATGAAATCATCTAGGAATTCAATCTTCAAACACAGCCTTTCTGTAGGCAACACACAACTGCATTTGAGTGGCTGGCTACTACATCCCAGGCATTTCTCTTCACACTTTAAATCTAACCATAAACAGAACAAAGTTCGCTGCCTTCATGCTACTTGCACTCCAGAGAAGGAAGACAAAAAATTTATAAGATACAAAATATATAGCATGTCAGACCATGGAAAAGTTAGGCAGATAGTAAAGCAAGAAAAGTAGAGGGAAGGCTGCAATTTTTTTAAAAAAGATGTGATGTGAGAGGCTTGTGTAACAACTATTACAATAATCCAGTCAAGGGGTGATGAGATAATTTTGACCAAAAGAATAATTGTGGGTCAGTGAAAAGTAGTCATCTGCATGTATCTTGTAGGTAAATCCCACAGGGAACAGCTGGAAAGCTGGATGTGGGATGTAAGAAATATATAGAAAATTATCTATCATTCTAAGACAAATCCAAAGTTTTGGCCTGAGTTATTGAAAGGATGAAGTTACCATCTATCAACACAAGAAAATCTGCAGGGGGAAAGAGTTTGGGGAACATCAGAAGAATATTTTCCCACACATTATATTAGTTATCCACTGCTACATAACAAAATTAGCCCCCAAATTTGGCAACTTAGACAATAAGCCTTTATTATCTCATAATGTACAAGGTCCAGGAATCTGACCTCACTGTACTAGGGGAGGGAGGGTCCTGTATCAGCGAGCTCATGGGAAGACAATGAACTTGCACCAGGGCTGCAAGAATCTGAAAGTGTGACCAGAAAACATCTGCTTCCAAGGCCACATGCCTGTCACATTCATGCTTTATATTGGCTTAAGGCCTCAGCTCCTCTCCACGGAGACTACTTGAAGCTCAAGACATGATAGCTGGTGTCTCCAAAAGCAATCCTTCCGAGAGAGAGCAAGAAGATCAAGGGTAACAAAATGAGAAGCTGAGGTAATTTTATAATTGAGCATCAGATGGTATTCCATATCACTTTTGTCACACTGTATCAACCACGCAGATGAACACTGACCCCAGTGAGGAAGGGGCTACACAGGAGTGTGAATGGAAAAGCCTAGAGAGCCCTGAGGGCCATCTTGGAGGCTGGCGCTACACACGTTTCAGACACATATCAGGTTCCTCAGCGGAGCTATCTGGAAGGTTATCTGGAGTTGTGAAGCATCTACAATTAGGAGGAAAAGTTTAGATTGGAGATATAAATGTAGAAATCAACAGTAGAAAGGGATTCAATAATACTAGAGGATATCATTTAGCAAGTTGAGCACAAATCTTTTTCTTAAAAATAGTATCTGCAAACCCTCAAAAGTATCGTTCTTCATTTTTCCTCTTTTGTGCTCTGTGTTGGGAAGGTAACCCCAATGGAGCAGTGTGAGTCTATTTATGTTGAAGATCAAAAGTTTTCATTCTTTCTAGAACAGCTTTTCATGTTAATTTTCTTTGCCTAATATTCTCACATGAGGAGATGGAGTTAAGCTGTGGTTTGAGGTCTGTATTTCCCAAAGGTAGTTTTATGTTTCTACCACCCAAGAATCCAGGGCCATTGCAAGCACCCCAAGACTATTAGGAAAAGTGGGATCCCAGTGAGAAGCCTGCATGGAACAGAGCAGCACAGGTATGCATGGGTCCCAGCCAGGGCCCTGCCAGGACTCCAGCAGCTTGGGTCCACAGGTCTCAGTCAAAGGCCTGCCTAGAAAAGAGCTGTGCAGATGCACAAGCAACAGCCAGAGGCCCACCCAATATCATCAGTAAGTGCATGCAGACCCCAGCCACAAGCCCACTCAGACACCAGTGACTGGGGAGCCCAGCCCCCGGCCAAAGGCCCTCCCAGACAACAGCTAGACAGAGGGGCAGGCTCCAGCCAGAGGAACACTCACATACCATCCCAAGAGTGCACAGGCCCCAGCCAGAACCCCACCTGGACAACTGGGCAGTGCAGGGATCCAAAAGGCCATCATTCTGAACCCAGGAATTGGTGCAATGGTTAGCAGCAGAGAAAAGGCCTCTCAGAGGCTTGCTGAGAAGTGAAGACCACTGGTAAGCAAAAAGTCACTTCAACAAAGGCACAGCAGGCTACATCTTTTGAAATGAGAAGACACATAAACAAGTCTCAAAACCAGATTTCCAGATCACCTAAGGCAACCCCAGAGGGCAAGAAGATGAAACAATCTGACACTCAACCACCTGGACTCCCTGAATTGGCAATGAAAGAGGATCTGGAAAAAATGAAACAAAAAATAATTTCTTAGATAAAAACAGAGATCATGTCCATAGTGCAAGACATGATGAATAACTCTAGAGCAGACACAGATAAAAGAAAAAAAAGGAGCTGAGGAACATGATGGAATCCCAAAATAGGAAACAAATGGAATCCATAAAACAGATGCAAATAAATATTCAGATTAAAAACTCCCTTGAAAGTTTATGCAGCAGAATGAGCCAATGTGAGGACAGAATATCAGATATACAAGAGAGAATTGCAATTAGTGACCAGGAAAATAATAATTTCTTAAAAATAGCAAGGGACCGTGAATAATCAATCCAGCAGCTGCTAGATGATACAAAGAAGAATAACATAAGACTGATCAGAGTCAATGAGGAGACAGAAGAGAGTGCAAATGACATTTAAAAAACTGTTCACTGAAATAATGGCAGAAAACTTCCCAATCAGGGGAAAATAACTGGACTTACAGATAAGTAAAGCATTTAGGACTCTGACTAGCTGCAATCAAAAAAATCTACACCTAGGTATATAATAGTTAAGATTCCAGAAAGCCAACTGAAAAACAAAATTCTATAAGCAGTTAGAGAAAAGAAATAAATCACATGCAAAGAAAAGCCTATCAGAATCACAGCAGACTTCTCAACACAACCAAGGCAGGAAGAGCCTGGGGTAAAGTATTTCAAGCCCTAAAAGTAAACAACCTCCAGCCCAGATTGATGCACCCTGCATAACTACCTTTCAAAATTGATGGAGAAATAAGATACTTCATGACAAACAACACCTGATGAACTTCATGAATACCAAACCAGCACTCCAAAAAACTTTAAACAATATCCTAGGTAAAGACAACAAGGATCACAACCCCAGGAAGCCCAGCAGAATGAATCCATCAGGCACGACAAGAAATTAAACACAAAGAATCCAACAAAAAGAAAGTCATGACAAGGATAAATCAATACATATCAGTTATAACCATCAGTGTTAATGGTCTCAGTAATTCCAGCACTTGGGAGGCTGAGTCAGGAGGAACGCTGTGAGTTCGAGACCAGTCTGGGCTTCATAGTGAGTTGCAGGTCAATCTCAACTACATAGTGAGACCCTGTCTCAAAAAAACCAGTCAAAAGAAATAGACTGGCAGAATGGGACAAAGAAGCAAGACCTACAAGTATGCTGCATACAAGAAATACACAATTAAAAAAACTCATAGGCTGAAAAGTAAAGGGTGGAAAACAATACTCCATGTGACAGGAACCTGGCTAGTAGGAAAAGTGATTTTCACAAAGAAGCAGTCATCCTGCTATCAAGAAATTAACCAATAACAAATGCTGGTGGGGTTGTGGGGAGAAAGGAACCCTTCTCCACTGTTGGTGGGAGTGCAGACTGGTGCAACCACTGTGGAAATCAATATGGAGATACCCCAAAAAACTAGGATTAGAGGTCTCATTTGACTCAGCTATACCTCTGCTGGATATTTTCCAAAAGAATTAAAAAGAATCACACCACGGTGATATATGCACACCCATGTTTACAGTGGCACAGTTTGTAATAGCTAAAACTGGGAAGTAGCCCAATTGCCCATCAACTGGAGACTGGATAAAGATGTTGTTTTTCTATAAAATGGAGTACTACTCAGCCATAAAGAATAATAAACTAGAGACATTTATAGCTAAATGGATGCATATTGTGACCATACTCTTAAGTGAAAAAAGTAAGACATACATGTGTAAGTACCAAATAGTTTCTCTGGTGTGAAAAACTAAAAGTGTAACTAAGGTTCAAATGGTATAACTGATAGTATGAAATGGGAAGGAAGGGGTTAATGGAGTAGGGGAAGTGGGGAGGGTGGGGGAAAGGAAAGAAGAGAAAAGAAAAAATATGAGAAAATGAAAAAATGGAAACAAAGTCTTTGTAAATAGGGAAGAGTGGAGGGGGTGAAGGGAGGCCACGGAAATGGGGAAAAAATAAGAACCAAGATACATCATGTAAAGGTACAAGATCCCAATGATGAATGTAACTCTATTGTACACCCCAAAAGTACCAACAGACAATAAGAAGAGGAGGAGGAGGAGGAGGAAGCCATCAATGGCTCCAGGAATCCTGCCTGGAGGTCTACATTAGCAGGCTCAAGCCCTTCTCTCTTTCCAACATGAACCATCCTACCACAGCCCTCAGCCCTGGAGCCTCTGTGCAGCTCTCACAACCACAAGGGCAAAGGCAAAGTCAGCTTGCTCTGCTGTCCCAGCCTCTTAGTTTCTGACACCTTGTGATTTCCACTTCCTTCTTTTAACTTGAGTAGGGATTACAAAATATCGCTTGTGATCATTTATCCAGCATTTCTCTGTGTTTTTGATAAGAGTTGTCTTGGCCCAGTCAGGTAGATCTGCCACTTTGTTGGGAAGCTATATATATGCTGATTTTCTATTAGGAAAAAAATAACATTAGATTGTTTTTCCAGGCCTGATAATACATTTGCTGTTTCTTGATGTCCCTTAAAATTCTACTACTCATCCTTCTCTCCACAGGACTCCAGAGAGCTCCTAAATGCTTCCCGCCCAAAAAGGCACATTTCAAAATTTATCCTCTCATGATTCCTTCCTCTCCTTACTCTAGAATTAAGTAGTAATTCTTCTCTCCAAAATGATTCAACGTGAAAACAAACAAAACAAGAACAGAAACCAGGTCAAAATCTAGAATGAATGTTTAAATTTTTAAAATGTATTACAGTTAAAGACAGATAATTAATTAAGCATTAATCCCTCTTAAATACTCCCCTTTGGTTATCCTATCATCATGGCCACTTTCTGAAGCCTTTCTTCAAGTCTTTTCTCGTGAGTACAATAAAAAAAATAGAGGAAATTCTGCCTACTGTCACCCAACAGAAAGGCAGGTTGGTAAAAACATGAGGGTGTGTCCTGATCCACATTATTCACCTTATCTGGCTCCTCGTGACTTCTGGCTTTTCCCCAGTGAAAATCACCCTGAAACATAAATATTTTAAATCAGTTCAGGACATCAAGGCAGCCACAACAGTACAAATAAACACTCAGGAAAGACTCATCGAATGGGTTCAGAATGTAGATCATCTGCAATTTGGAAATGCGGGGAGCACATAGGAAGGGAAGGGAAAGGAAAAGCAATTAGAATTAAGATGCGTTACATACCTCTACCAACTCTTCACAATGAGGGTAATCATTATGGACAGCAAATATATACTAATAAAATTTACATTTAAAAAATGAGTAATAAAATAATAAATAAAGTGGCAAGAATGATGGCAGAAGCGCTCTAGAAGCAAGAGGGACTATTTTGAGGAAGCTTAATGGCAAAGTGTCTTTTACTGTAATAAATTTTTAATTTAAACATTCACCACATTTTTTATCATGCCTCATATTTCAGCCCTTGTATGAAACAGATCCTGATTTTGTTGTTTCTACTCTAGTCTCATATGTGTTGAAATTTCGTTCATAAATTATCCTTGCCCCAAACTCTACCTTTTTTCCCAACTATAACTGATAAGAACCAAAGTTTTTTTCTATCAAAGGTTTTCAGACAAAATATCATGAATAGCAGTTTAACTTTTTTATTCAGCTGAGAAAATATTCTTCTTGTTTATCATTAGGGAAGAATGACCTTTTATCTTTTCATAGTGAAACAAGTTTGTTAATCTATTTGGATGATAAGAATCCATTTAGATAACTCAACAGCATCTCAGAGCCCAGTTGCAACTGGCAATAAATAACATCAGCCTGAAATTTTGTGCCTGTGGGTTTGTCTTCTGAACCACTCCTTGCTCTTCAAGGAACCATCACATTTTACTTGTTATTAGTATGCGTTTGCCAGATAAAACCATTTCATTCATCTGGGGGAGGTGGCTCATTTATATAACCCATCTCATTCATTTCTCCTCCTCCTTCTCCTCCTCCTTTTCCCCCATCCACCAATCCTCTTCCCATCTCCACAGACTACTTCACTTTCTCCTATCATCTGTCATTCATTTTGCTCTTTAAATTATTCTTGTTTAGAGGTTTTCGTGCAAGAGGGACCACGTGAGATTTAACTTTCTGTATCTGGCTTATTCCACTTAACCTTATGGTCGCAAAACACATTCATTTTCCTACAAATGACTCAAATTTATCTTTCTTTATGGCTGAGTCATTGATTTGTTGTTGGACATATAGGTTGCTTCCAAGATTTAGCTATCATGAGTTGTGCTGGCATAAACAAGGGTATGAATATGTCACTGTGACGTGATGCCTTTAATTCTTTCAGGAAGATACCCACAAAAGGTATAGCTGGGTTGAATGCAATTTTTAGTTTTACTTTTCTGAGGTATCTTCATATTGATTTCCACAGTAGTTATACTGGTTTACATTCCCGCCAACAATGTACACATGTTGCTTTTTCCTGGTAGTCTTGCCAGCATTTGTTGTTTTTGAGTTCTTTTGAAAGTAATTCTGGAGTAAGAGGGAACTCACTGTTATTTTGATTTGCTTTCTCCAATGGCCAAAATGCTGAACATTTTTTCACATACTTATTATCAATTTGTACTTTTTTTTCTCATTGAGTTTATCGGTACATTTTAGATATACAGTACAGCTACATTCATCATTGGGATCTTGTACCTTTACATGACAGGTCTTGGTTCTCATTTTTTCCCCTTGTCCCTGCCCTCCCTTCACCTTTTCCTACCCTCACCCTTTACAAATACTTCATTTCCATTTTTTTCACTTTCTCACATTTTTTTCTTTTCCCTTATTCGCTTTCCCCTACCCTTCCCACTTTCCCTACACCGTTAGCCCTTTTCTTCCTATTTCACATTGTCAATTATATCATTAGGATCTTATGTGCTATTATAGTTTATTCACACCAGAGAAACTATTAGCATTTTATACTTTTAAGAAGTGTCTGTTCCTCACAATTTTCCATTTTTACTGGGGTTTTTATTTTAGAGGGTCTATATTTTTTAGTTCTTTCTATATTCTTGACACTAGTTCTCTCTCCAAGAAATAGCTGGTGAAATGTTTTCACATTCTGTGGGTTGCCTCTTCACTCTATTGGTTGCTTCCTTCACTGTACAGAAGCTTTTTTATTTGATATGATCCTATTTGTTGATTCTTGATGTTATTTCTTGTGTAATTGGGGTTCTGGTTAGCAAGGCCTTCCCTATATCTGTGCCTGCAAGAGTTTTATCTATTTTATGTTCCAGGAGATTAAATGTTTCTGCTTTAACATCTAGGTCTTCCATCAATTTTTATTTTAATTTAGTACAGGGTGAGAAAGAGATTCATTTCTTCTGAATGTAGATACCAAGTTTTTCTCACACCATTTGTTAAAAAAACAATCTTCAATCCAGCATATGTTTTTTGGTCCTTCTGTTAAAGACCAGATGACAGAATGTAACTGGGGTTGTTTCGGCATCCTTTATTCTGTTCCATTGATCCACATCTGGTTTTTTGTTTGGGAGATTATTTATTTTTGCCAGTACTATGTTCTTTTTATCACTGTAGCTTTGTAATATAACTTGAAGACTGGGATTGTCCTGCCTTCTGCTTTGCTCTTGTTGCTCAGGATTGCTTTTGCTAATCCAAGTCTTACAGTTCTCTATAAATTTTAAGATTTTTTTCTAGTTCTTTGAGGAATATTATCGGTATTTGATTGTGATTGCACTAAATCTACATATCATTTTTTATAACATGACCTTTTTGACAACATTGGTTCCACCTCTCTAGGAGCAGGATATTTTCAATATCCTCTTCAATCTCTTTTTTCAGAGTAAAGTGTTATAATTTTCCACACAGAAATCTTTCACTTCTTTGCTTAGGTTAATTCCTAGGTATTTATTTTATTTTAAGCTACCTTCAATGGGACTGTTTCCAGATTTCTTTCTTCATAGATTCTCTGATGTTCTAGAATGCTACTGATTTTTACTTATTGGCTTTGTATCCTACTACTATGTTGAATTTATTTGCAAGTTCTAAGAGTCCTCTGGACACAAAAAAGGTTCTTCTATATAAAGGATCATGTCTTCTGAAAATAAGGATAGTTTGGCTAGTCCATATGTATTCTTTCTGTTTCTCTCACCTGATTGCTCTGCTAAAGTTTCAAGTATTATAGTAAACAGGAGTAGTGACAGTGGACACCCTTATCTAGTGATTTTAGAGGAAATCCTTCCTGTTTCTCCCTATTAGGTATAATGGCAGTGGGTTTGTTATAAATAGAATTCTGGGATTATATGTGTGGTGGCCTAAGACTCAAAGATGAGGATCTGTTGAAAAGAAAATATTTTGTTATAATTTTGATGAAGAAAAGAAAAACTTTTGCAAGCATCTTTCCATAACTATTTCTTCTCAAATACATTGTGTTTCAACTACTTAGTTCCTATACTTGTCCATAGCTTTGAAAAAAATCAAACCTTAAACTTAAAGACTCCATCTGCTAGGTATCTTCCCCCCAAAATTAAAAGAATCATTCCACAGCAATATATGTTTATGTGCAGCACAGTTTATAATAGCTAAAACTTGGAGACAGCTCAATTGCCCATCAACCAGAAACTGCATAAAGAAAATGTGGCATTCTTTTAATAAAATGGAGTACTACTCAGTCATAAAGAATGAGAAACTCGAATCATTTATAGCTAAATGGATGCACACTGAGACCATGCTCTCAAGTGAAATAAATAGGACACACATGTAAATACCAAATAGTTTCTCTGGTGTGAGAAACTGAAAGGGTAAATGAGGATCAAAATGCATAATAGGTAACATGAAGTAGGAAGAAAAGGTGTATAGGGGAAGGGGAACTGAGAAGGGTAAGGAGGAAAAAAGAAGGGAAAGGAAAAAATATATGAAAGGGAAAAATGGAAACAAAGTCTTTTGTAAATAGGGAGGGGTGGAAGGGTTGAAAGGAGGGCAGGGGAATGGGGAAAAAATAAAAATCAAGCTATATATAATGGTACAAATTCCCAATGATTAATGTCATCATATTGTATACCTAAAATGTACGAATAAACTTAATGAATTAAATAAATGAATAAACTCCAAAAGTCTCACATCTTAAAGTCAAAATGATGAAGGTCAGCTCTCACATCCCAGTTGCACCTGCAGTTACTTTGCTGAGTTGAATATTATAATTGTTTTCTTCTGGCTGAGAAATCATCATAGCATCTTTAGCAAAGCAATACCTCAGTATAAGCTCCACAAGAAGCACTTCTCAGAATCCAGCTTAAACATGCTCCTTCCTCCTTGCCACCTTCCTGGACTGCATTTCTCTTTCCTGGACTGCATTTCTTCCTGAAATGCCAATGGCACTGAATTTGAACACTCTGACACAATATCTGCTTGTCAACCTTTTCTGCTACATGCTATATGGCATATTTATTATTTCTATTTTTTATAGGGAAAGTTGTGAAAGACAGAATTATTGTACATCTAGACATCTTTCACAATGTCGTGTACCACATGCGACAGAGTCACAATGAAAATGTACAAGCGAGCACAAGAGCAGGAACGATACCTAAAGGAAACAGCCTAACTACCTCAGGAAGACCAAATCATATTCTAGATTTGAAGTTTCCTAATTTGAGGAGGTGAGATATGACTACTATTATCCTCCCTGCAGTTTTCTCAGAGTTTGCCACATTCAGGCTTCGCCTGCTTCACCACCAAATCCAGGGGACAATCCAAGTTGACTTCTTGAACTACAGTTTTGTTGCAAATGCTTGAGTCACTCGAGTTCTCTAGCAAGCAGCCTGTACTAACAAAGACACACTGCTGAGTCTTAGCTCCCTGGAAGCAAAAGCAAGTCTGGCCAAGGACACAGGGGTCATCTGGGGCTGCTGCACGTAGCATACAGGGGAATGATAGGGTCTTAAGGAGGAAAGAAACACCACTGGCCTTGAGAAGCAGATTTCCCTCCCTGTGCATACCTGAAGTTCCAATCCTGTTTTCCCAGAAAAATAATCTTTCTTTTAAGAGAAAATGTATCTACCAAACAAAGCAGTAAATAGTTGGTTCAACATGAGCATCATTACTTACATAGTCAAAGCATGCATGCAACCCAAGGGTCCATCAGCACACAAATGGATAAATAAATTAGTACATAGACACACAGTAGAATATTACCTAGTGTCTTTATAAAGGCAATTATGACATATGTCACCATATGGGTGAGCTTTGAGGACACCATGCTAAGTGAAACAGGCCAATCACAAAACAGAAAATACTGTATAACTCTACTCATATGATCATTCAGGATAATCAAATTCACAGAAACAAAAGTGCAACGGTGATTGCTAAGGTGGGGCTAAGAAGGCTGAGAAATTAATGGGAGAGGGTTTAATGGGTAGAGAGTTTTAGTTTGGGAAGATTAAAAAATGTCTGGACAGGGAAAGTGGTCATGTTTTACAATGTTATGAACATATTTAATATTGAATTGTTCGCTTAAGAATAGTTAAGGTGATAAAGATGTAAGCAAACTAATCACAATTTACTTATATTCTGCTACAATTGCAAATACATTTTTGTAAGTTGAGTCCAAAAAAAAAATCTTTTCAAATCAAGAAAAGCAGAAAAGACAGAACATATGCACTCACATTTTGATAGCTTTATTGGACTTCCGAGGTCAAGCCCACAGATGGAAGGAAGTGTTCAGGAGAAGCACATTCCAGGAGCGATGAAAGGGAGCAGAAGAGGGAGCAGCTTGCTTGGGGACCCATGGGAGTGTGAGTAGCTGGACCAACTGCATGGAGGGCCTGAAGGAGAAAAGGATGAGAAAATGCACCAGTGTGAAAATGTGGAAGATTTTTATTAGCAGCAGCTTGTGCTTCCCTCTTGGAACTAAGTGTCTAACCAAATATTCAAGGCATCTTCAAAGTCCTTATGTGAGCTCTCACATCCACTGAAGGCGCTTGGCCTAAGAGAATCTCTGTCCATCTTGAGTGGGAAATGTGCTGTTTCTACTAAAACGTGGAAGAGCCCTTATTTGGCTACCAGTCTCCCTCCCTCAAGCTCCAGGAAGTCTGTCCCAGTGCCCTGATGTAGCCAATCCCTCAGACAGCCCTCTTCTAAGATTCTGAGATCTGGCAAAATCTGCAGTTCCAGATACCCCCACATAGAGATCCCTGGGCTGACCGTGGCCAGTCACATCCCACCCTGAGGGGAGAGGAAAGCTCATTCTCTGGAGGGAGCAGATCAGGGGTCCTTGTAGGGATGAAGGTTGGGGTTACAGTGAAAGCTCGCTGCAGGCAGCATCTTCACTCGTGGCACACACTACCAACTTCTCCAAAGCCCAGTAGAAAACTCTGCATCCTCCCCATTTGGTACCATCATCTTCCCTAGCAGATTTATTGACATTGCACCGTGTAGTAATCATCTCATGACATCTACCTCCCTTTTCAGTCTGCAATTTCTTGGGGACAGAGGCTTTTTCCTTTTTCTTTGTGCAATGCCTAGAAGAATGTTCAATGAGTTGAACGAATCGATGAATGAATGAGATCCAGCCTTGAGGATACCTATTTCTTGTTGGCGCTGTCTTTTATTATAAAGATCTTGCATTTATTACAAATTTTGACTGTTGGGGTGGAAGAATGTATGGATGTTCTAGCAGTTGATGCCCATTAGGTGAGGAATATCTCATTACAGCAACGGGAAGATATCAGCTCTTGAATGCTCAAGAAGTTCTGCAACTGAACCTAAATGGCACCTTTCCCAACTTCAGTGTTTGGAACACTTGGGAGCATTTTAGGATTTTCAGCTATTACTGTTTCCTGGAAGAGCTTCACTGTATAAATATCAAAAAGATCCTATACTGTTATGGTCTTTTACTTTTGTTTTTCATTTCATTTTTACCTCTTATCTCTATCTAAGTAAAGTAACTGAAATATGAATAACTTTGCCCAATAATGGTGACAATAAGAATACAGGTAATGATGATGATGAAAGTAATGTGTACTGGACTAAGCACCGGCCGTATGGCAGGCCTTCTTCTATGTTCTACACATACCATCTCACTTATTCTTCACAATAATATTAACAGGTAGCTGCCATTATTATCCCTGTTTCACCTATGAGAAGATAAGCAGAGGGGAAACTAAACAATGTACCCAAGACCACACAGTGTGTAAAGAATGGCTTTTTTTGGGTCTAGCATGGTTCAAAAATTTCCAAGGCTAGATTTCTTAAACCACAGGGACAGTTTCACTTGAGCTAGTAAGTCCTTTCTGACTGCATTATGTCCAGCCTTGATATAAAATTGAATAATTAACCATTACAGCAGAGAGAACCAGTTAAGAGTTGGCTGTGGAGTCATATAGGCCTGAGTTCAAGGCCCAGCTAAGTCATTTAGAAACGTATGAGTCCTTCTGAGACTCCATTTCCTTACCCATAAAATGAAAATTCAAATAAAACCCATGGTAATGATGGAATGAATCAATACATGGAAAATACCTGGCATATAATAATTACAGCTGGCAATGATTACATATTAGCCATTGGCCTTATTCTTACTGTTTCCTATCCATACAGGAAATGCTGCTTCTATAGATTCTGGCCAACAGATTCTCAAATGGTCACACTTCCAGGATTAGATCTATTTTCATAGAGATAAAGTCAAGATACTGATCGGTAGAACACCTCAGTACTTCAGAGAGGCGGACATCATTATTTACTGTAGTCCTGATAATGTAACTTATAATATCCAAAAGTGAAAGCCTAATAAACTATTTGTGATGATTACATTAGAAGGCAGTTACAGGTATAGCTCAGTGGTAGAACAATTGCCTAGCATGCGCAAAGTCGTAAGTTCAATCCCCACAAAATATGATAATAATGACAATAATAATGATAGCAGTAATAGTAATAATAATATAGTCAAACAAGCAGGTCTTGAATGCTACAAAATCTCCAGAATACTGTTCTCAAAACAGGGCCTGATTTCAAGTAGCCCCCCTGGAAACAGCCTCTGCTGCACTTGTGTGATACAGGAGAATCTCCAGCAAACATTGGCTCCCATCTTTGCCTTCCAAAGGCTGATTGGTCCCCTTGGGGAAACCAAGGTTGGGTTGGAAATTGCAACTGGCTCCCAAATCACAACTGACTGGCTTCCTAAACTTAACTGGTTTACTTAATTTCTGTAAGCCTACAGCTATTTATTTTCACAACGGAAATTGTCATGAATGTCACATCCAGGTGTTAATAGGATTAAGTGAAACAGACTAACAGGACCCATAAGAGTTTGGTACTGACACTAGTGGTCCTGAAAGAGTAGTAGTTTGTGTTGTTAATTATTCCATTTCCCAGTGCAAGATCCATTAACCAGAAAGTTTGTAACTCTAAATGATGCTGAGCTCGAAGCAGGTCTGGTTTGTTTTGTACATCATGGTCTTAGTAAATGTTATCCTTACAAGATCCTATCTCCCCCTACACCAAGGTTCTTCTTAATTATAAAACAATTAGAAGTTATAAGTACTTTATTATAAAAGTATATATATATGTTACATTTTATAGTATATCTGAAAGATGTAGTGCATGAAATTCTAAGTAAATCCTCATTATCAATAAAACTGTCCATAGCGTTTCATGAAGTCAAGTCTGCCCAAGTATCAAACATGTGGTTGCGCTTGTTCCCTATTCCTCTTTGAGTCAGTTGAGCAAAGGAGGCAGCCCCCTGGTAATGCTGCAGCAATAAATGACAGCCACTCTCAATGTCTCACCAACATTAACTCAGACATTAAGTTTGCTGCAATTAAGCAATTCTGCCTGCTTTTGTAACAGCAAAAGTCTTACAGGAAGGAGGGTGGGCCTAAGTGTACTCTACCCAAGAATAGGTCCCCAGTGACCCAGCTCCTTATCCAAGAGAATCTTAATCTTGATTCCCCAGTTCTGTGGTATTAATGCCGCTTCTAACACCTCCTCAAATTCAAACATAGCCTCATCATCCTTAGTAACATGGCTAAGAAAGCTGTGTGTGTGTGTGTGTGTGTGTGTGTGTGTGTGTGTAAAATGAGACATATCCAGACCCAGCTCCCAAAAATCTCTTTTTCCCCCTTCAGATCCTACCAAACTTCCCTTGCATATGGCATTATCACAATGGTTGTTTCCTAAATTTGTGGACTTAGATTTTTCCAAAATGTTCCTTGCTCATTTCAGAATTGTATTTGCATTATTTTCAAGAAGGAGTAGAAAATTTTACATAGAGCTCTACTTTCTGCACAGATTTTATAAATCATATTGTGATGTTAAATCTGTTCAGCCATATATGAACACCTTAAGCATGCTTTAGTAAAATGCTGGTAGTGATTAACTTTCTGGATTTTCTTCATAGTATCTTATATCTCTAGTCTCCATTCACAAAAAAAGAAAAAAAGATAATTAAGACATTCTACAGGAAAATACTGACATACCCTAGTAAGTATTTAGGTATATGGTATATACCAGAATAAAATAGTATCTAGATGTGGGATGTTCTCAACTGTCATCTCATAATTTCTGATTTGCAGTTTTAGCATTTGGGTCTAGAGTTCCCTTGGGCAGTCCTGTAACTGGGATACACTGCCACCAAGTGGTTATAAATGTCATGGTCAAATTAAAATAATCTGTGCCTGAGGTTAACAGGATATTTATTATTATTTATTATTAGGCATATAAACCTAAGCCTGTCTATTTTTGAATAGTGAAAATGTGACTTTTTAAAAATAGTTGAATATTGTAAAAATTTTAAAGATAACAAAGCAAATCTGGAAGGAAAGAAATATGTGTAGCATCTACATCATTTAATCCTATACAATTTTTTTGGGCACTGGGTTTAAGAAAAGTTTCCAAAGTCTAGCAAGACCAAAATATGAACTTCATGAATTAATTAATGATGCACAAAAATAACAATGTCACATCTCAACAAATGTTTGTAAGAGCCCACCACATCCCACCCTTTGTTTTGAAATATAAGAAGGATTGTAAGAAAGTAACATAGAAAACACTGTGAGAACACAGAAAAGTGAGGTTTATCCAGGCTGTGTGATTCAGGGGTGAATTTCCCTAGAAAAATATGTGCATGAGTTTGAGAAGCTGATTAGCTTTTGAAAACTACAAAATATCAGGGAAGAGCAGTCTAGGCAAAGAAATATGGGTAGCAAGCACAAAGGTAGAAAGTATTTTTAGAGGTGACTAGCCCAATTTTCCCCAACGTGGAGGACATGAATTTTGAAAAGTAAGATGAAACAGGAAGGAGAATGGCCTTGCATGTGTGGTAAAAAGTGCAGATTGCCCACGCTATGCCATGGGGAAGGCTCTCTATCAGAGGAAATGAATGCTCACGGCCATGTACCAGCAAGAACCATTAGCTGAAGACTGGACAGATAGAGAGGCAGGGGTCAGACTGCTCAGAGCACAGGAGAGAGAAGCCCATCCTGATTTTGCAGTGGGACCCCAAACTGTTGCAGTCTACTTTTCTTGTGCTGTGAGGTATGTTGAGAGGCAAGAAGGATGCACACACCCACCACAGGCAAAAAGACACCCACACCCACCAGAGAGAAGCCAGAGGTCAGGAGCAGTGAGGAGGAAGTCTCTGGGGGCAAGGACACCAGACAGCAGCTGGAAAGTACTATTGCCTTCACAGTTCCTGAGTGTCTAAAATCAGATGCTCCATCAAAAGCCAGAAAAATCGGTCTTTTTCCCTGAGAGTCCAAAATGCAAGAACATAATAAGGTGATGCAGATAATAGGGAGGTGCTGAAACCAAAGGACTCTCCTAAAACCCCTTGCACAATTTTACAGTGGGTGAGATCTGCTGACATTTAGCAGGAAGTGCCCAGGTGGGAGCCACTGCCCACACCCTCTTCCCTCAAGATCCTGCTGAAATCCTGGATTAAAAGAGAGAGAGAGAGAGAGAGAGAGAGAGAGAGAGAGAGAGAGAGCATGTTGTAGCAAGCATTGTGAACATAGCTAAAGGCTCCTCTGCAGAGCAGAGATATGGGACCCTCCTCTCATTAGACTCACAGGGCTGATCCTTAAAAGGGCTTCCAAGAAAGACAACTGTTGGCAGTCAGAGCATCCCACACCGTGCTCTGCAGGAGTTAGTTGTGTGAGCATCGCTGTGATCTGACAGCTCTCAGCCTCAGTTTCTTCATCTGTAGAACTGAGAGTCTGAATACTGCAGCTCAACACAGAAAAGAGAAACAAGAGTAGGATGTGGCCCGGGACCTCTTCCAGAGAGGGCCTGTGATCGGGAGGGGCTCATTCTGTCCCAAGTGATGATACAGTAGAGGTGACACTAGGGTCTGGTGAGCCTGTGTTCACAGCATCAGTGTCCTCTGGGGGACAGACGTTAAAGAAACCACCAGGCTGAGGAGGAACGGCTAACATAGATAATCAGCTTTAATCTATCTGCCCTTTGGTGCACATATAAGATCAGGAGACTCGATGGCTAAAGTATCAGTAATAGTCCAGATTCTTCTCCCCTACTCTGCGTTTCCACATCAGTATCTGTGCAGAGGTACACAAAGCTTCGTACACCACCCCCTAAGTACTTAAAGAAGGCATCTTTCACATAATACACCCAAGTCCAGCCAGCTCACATCTGCATCAGGCATTTTCAGCCTCCTTCTCAGTAAGGGAAGGGACGCACAGGGAACCACCTCTACCAGGTGTCCCATAACCAGACTGCTTTGTCAGGACCACCTACATCAAGCAACTAGGCTCTGCTGCACCCATGGCTGCTATTTTCCCAGGAACCCATCCTAGAAGACAGCTGCCCCAGATTGCTCACCCAAGAAGGGAGCCTCTGTGTGGCAGGTTAAAGATGACAATACATCCTTCGACTGTCCTCCTAAGGAACAGTGGGTTGACTTTCTCTGTCCTTGAGTCAAGACTGTCCTGTAATGACTCTGACCAAGAGATTATATGAAAAAGACTACCTTTCACCCCATAAATATGCCTAGAAGATTCTGGCTAGGTTTTCTAGAATCTCAAACTGCCATCTTGAAGTCTGACTTCCCCAGTGAAGACATCACAAGAAGAGGGCCCAGAAAGCCAAGACATCCTACAGTTCCCCAACATGCCAGGGCTGTGAATAAAGTCACATTGGACCAGACCAGCAGTGATTGGCCAGATACCATCAAAATACTCAACAGACCCTCCTGGAAGCAGAAGAAGCTCCCAACCAGACCCTGCCCAACTTCTTGCCCAACAAAACCATTGACAGTTAATGAAATGGCAGCTGAGTGAAAAGCCACTGTCTCATGGTACTCTGCTGAACAGCAACAGGAGCAGCCACTGCCCCACCGTTGGTGGTTTCACATTCCATGCTTTCAGTTATCCAGAGTCAACTGCAGTCCCAAAATGTGTAATGGAAAATTCTAGAAACTAATTATTTCTTAAGCTTTAAATAACTTTTATTGCAGTATATTGTTGTAATTGTTTATTTTGTTCCTAGTTATGATTTTAATCTGTCCCTACGCCTAATTTATAAATCCAACCTCACCACAGGTATGCATGCATAGGGAAAATCTGACATACATGCAGTTCAGTACTATTCACAGATTCAGGCCTGTGCTGGATGTTTTAGAACAGGCACTCCTGTAAATTAAGGGAAGACAGCGGTAATGAAAACAACCTCGCTTCCTGCTCCACTGTTCTGCTGTTTCCATCAACTCCAGAGAAATGTCCACTTATATCCTGGCTTCTTTAAGATTTGGGGGTAACTGAGATTTATCTTACATCTACAACACAAGTTAGAAATCCACCCAACCCAGGGGAGATTTGACTATGAAATAAGGATAAATAAACACTGTCCTCAGAATCACCCCATCCCTTCAATAACTAGAAGTCTATTAAAGGCAACAAAGAATGTGCCAGATCTTTGTACTCATGCAGAATTCATTCTTGCACTGGGGGGGTCCTTAGACTCTCAAGCAAAGGACCCTACCAGAAAAGCCTGCCTCAGGCAGGGGACATGCCCCAGGTTAAGCCACAACTTTTGCATACATAACCTTCCATGCTTTAGCAAAGGGAGGCATTCCTAACAATATTGAAGGCTTTTTCTGGATCCTCTTCCCACCCATCTCACTTGTAAGGGAAGTGAAACACCTCATAGGCCTCTTTTCCTCTCAGGATGTGCCTGGATTTCAAGGACTTTAAAAGGTGTTGTTACCATAATCCAGGCCTAGGGTTTTCAATAGGTTTTGGCACATCAGCTAAACACATGGGAATATTGTCAACACAGATTCTGGAGCCTCTCAGGGCTCTGCACAGGGTAGCAACAGGTCAGATAAGATCTGTTTGGCATTTTCCATGCTGAGAAGCATGAAATCCTCTTAATTCAATGACTATTTCAAGATAAATAAAAGATCTAGATAAATGAAGGGTTTGGGCCACAGTTTAGAATCAGTAATGCAGATATTGACAGCTGCAAGTCAAATTTACTCCAGGATTAATATTCACATAAAATATGAATAAACTAGAATATACTGGCATTTTCATGGAACTTTCAAAGTTTTTATGCTTAAGTGTCAAGTCAGGCCATGTGCTTATAGGGAGGCTATCAACACAGTGACAAAAACATACATCATCTGCAAGACAGTGGGGCTTGAGAAACAGAAGGAATTATGACAACTGGACTATATGAGTAATAGAATAGTTTAGCATTATATGGTAAGGCAGGTATTATTTCCCTCTACCCTATAGGTGAGGTGAGGTGAATGCACAGAAATTGTGACCAAAATGAAAAGTAGCAGAGATGGAACTCAAATACGACTTTCCCGGAGCTGGACCCGTGCTCTTCACGTTAAACTGTTTACCTGTAGTGAATGTCTTTTGGTTGTTTTTTGTTTTTGTTTTTGTTTTTTTGTTTTTTTCCCCCACCCATAACTCATACCCTCTTCTTTTGGAAGTAATACCTGCCTTTGCTTAAGACCCAGGCCTTTTCCTGACGAAGTAGTCTGATGTGAATGTCACGCAAAGTTTCCCCATTCCAAGTCTCTGTCTGACCAAGGATTCCTCTCCACGCACTCTGATTTCTGGGTGTAGAAATTGTTGGGGCAGATTGCTGCCAATGGCAGCAGTCTGCTCTTTCATACACTTGACTGTCACTTTTCCCTCACTATGACCAATTCTATATCCATTCAACAGATTCTATTTTTGTTTAAATAACCAATAATCAAGTTGTATTGCTCACAACCAAAGAATCCGCAAACTGAGCTCCTAGCAAAAGTACAGTCCATTTTAGCACCTGCTTCTTAATTTCTAACAGAGAGGTTAGATAATACAATACATGATGTTTTTTAATTATCACTGTATAGCAGGATGTTGGATGGGACAGTTCCTGCTTCAAAATTGACAGCCAGCACCCAAAGTTGGAGACAAAGAGTAGTATCATAACAGTTTTTAAAGAATCAACAGTAACCAAAAACCTTCCTCAGAATTCACTATATGATAATCAAACTGGCTTCATTAACCCTGTCTTTTCGTCTCTGTATTTGGATGTTTTGATGTCTCAGGCCTTTCTTTGCTAACCTTGGAAAGACCCCCCCCACACACACACACACCCAGGATTCACTAATTCATAGACAAAACAAATGACTTACCTTGATCACATCTTCCACTGAAAACCAAGCCAGAGCCCACACTTCAGGATTCACTAATTCATAGACAAAACAAATGACTTACCTTGATCACATCTTCCACTGAAAACCAAGCCAGAGCCCACACTTCAGGATTCACTAATTCATAGACAAAACAAATGACTTACCTTGATCACATCTTCCACTGAAAACCAAGCCAGAGCCCACACTTCAGGATTCACTAATTCATAGACAAAACAAATGACTTACCTTGATCACATCTTCCACTGAAAACCAAGCCAGAGCCCACACTTCAGCCACCTTCTATATCTGCCTTCGACTCTCCTGGCCACTCTGCTCTCCCCCTAATCAGCCCAGGTGCGCAACAACTGGAGACAACCCCTGCATCTCAGAGCTTGACAAACCTTGGTGCTTCTCCACATGGCCCCATATTATTGGATATGAAATGTTCCCCAAAGCCATGTGCAATCTTGGTCCCCAGTGTGTGTGGTGCAGTTGGGAGGTGGTGCAACATTTTGAGGCTCCTGGGGGAAAGAAGTTAGGTCAGTGAGACTATACCCTGAAAGGGGTTCTTGGGTCCTCAACTCCTTACTCTCTCTCTGCTCTGAACCACCAGGAACAGAGCAGCTCTGCTCCGATACACGATTCCCACCATGGCCTGTAGCCTCAGCTCAGACCCAGTGTAAAGGAACCAAAGGACCACAGCCTGAAACCTCTGGAACAGTAAGCTAAAACACACCTTTCCTCTTTGAAGTTTATGTGTCTCAGATATTTTATCACAGCCATGAAAATCTAATACACCTGCATGGTGTGGCATGTCACCTGATTTTAGGGATCTGTATGATAAACTTCTTTCCTGACTGTCACATCTGTGCCTATGTGACTCACAAGACCCAATGAAAACAAACCCCAGATATATTTAAGACACTGGCCTTGCTCCCCTGAACTCCCTAGCTTTTTTTTTTCCTCATTGAGTTTATTGGTACATTCTAGGTATACAGTACAGTTATACTCATCATTGGGATCTTGTACCTTTACATGACAGGTCTTGGTTCTCGTTTTTTCCCCTCGTCCCTGCCCTCCCTTCACCCCCTCCTCCCCTCCCCATTTACAAACACTTTATTTCCATTTTTTTATTTTCTCCTATCTTTTTCTTTTCCCTTATTACCCTAGCTTTTAAGAGAGAAGGAGAGAGAGAAAAGGGCCATAGGTTAGCCATAAGGAACAGCCTTAAACTAGGTAGTGGTTTCCGCTCTCCTCCCAAAGCAAAGCAGAGAGGTGAAGCTTCCATGACCACTTCTTATAATAACAATGGGGACATGTCCTACAGTCTCTAGTTGGAGATCTCTGTCCTTATAGACTTGCAAACAGGACAGGAGAGAACTGGAAGGAAATGGACACTCCAGAGGGAGCTGGTAGAGCAGCCTCCAACCCACTGTCTGGCATGGCCAGGATACATAAGTTTCCCATGGGTGGAGCAGACACTGGAATTCAGCTGGGTGTCAGCCATCTTTCCGGTACCCCACCAAGAGGGCTGCTTGCCAAGTAAACAGACTTTCATAATGGAACTAACAAAGAATGGACCATCCTCCATCCAAAGCCAGGAATTGGTCAGTGGTGAGACCCCCAAAGAATTCAAGCAGTACCCCCAAGACAGCCAGAATTTGGACACCTGCCACAAGACATAGCTCTCAAAATTGGCCAAGTGGTGTCCGCCAGAGAAGCAGCAGCTGCTACAAAGAGGACTGTAAATGTGCCCAGCTAAGGCAAGCTTTGCCTTGTTGGTGTTGGTGGTGGCGGGGCTGGTGGTGGTAGTAGTAGTTCGGGGCTTATGGTGGCCTGGAGACTGGGAGGTGTAAATGACCAGGAAGGTCACAAAAGCGTTGGATGTTTTCTGTGCCTATCTGATTTATGTAAATATGTTAGGAAAAGCTACGTGTACATATTTCTGTATTTATGTTTCACTCCAGTTAAAACTCTGGAAGGATTTTTAGAGAAATGGAACACACAGAATATCTGCTCTCCCAAAACACAAGAGCCTTCCACAACTCGGTTTCTCATCCATGTCCTGTTGAATCTTGAGGCCCCTGATCTTTCTGCTTTTCCCTTTGTACTTCTTTCTTCCATTTTTTTTCCCCTGTACTGAAGATCAAACCAAGGGGGACCTTACCACTAAGAGGTATCCATAGCCCTTTTCAGTTAGTTAGTTGTTAGTTGTTAGTTTATTTGGAGACAGGGTCTCACTAAGTTGTTCAGGCTGGGTTGGACTACAACTTGCGACCCTCCATCCTCTTGCTTCAGGCTCCCTCAGCACGGGTGCCCATGATGGCATGTGGCTCTCCCATTGTATATCTAACATCCAAAACTCAAATGCAAAACACAGTGATTTGTTTCCCCTAATCTTTTGGGGTGGTTTTATCCCAGCTTTGAGACCATTCTCTCACTTACCGGCTTCCTCAACCCTTATCTAAGACTCTGCCTATCTCTGGAGCTTTCTCTCTATGAGCTCTCTCTGTGCCCAGATGTGCACCCTGTAGGTGAACTGCCTTGATGTCCCTGCACTCCCATCTCTGTTTCCTCAACTCACAGAAACCATCACCTCTGCCTGTATTCTGTCCTGTTTCCTGGATGCTTTCTCCAGGCAGCACCCTAGGCCAATCAGGAAGCTCAGCTTCTCTGTTCCCCACTCACATGAGTTCCCCTGCTCTCTACTACCTGGTGTCCAATGACAAGAAACCATTGCTTCATATATTTTGTCTGACTTTTTAGTGGTTTTTGATGAAAAGGTAAATCTGGTTTTTATTAGTCCATTGTGGCCAGAGCAGAAGTCCCTGGATTTAATTTTAACCAGTGTTAAACAGCCAGAAATGATGGTATCTGCATGAGATTCATGAGAGAACAGAAAAAATGAAACTGGAAATAAGAAGGAAGGCATACTTTGGAAGAAAAAAAAAACTATTTACATTTGAGATATACTAAGAACAAGCCAAATAGACAAATTATGTACATTTACTTACATTTTGCCAATGCTGTACTAGTTAGTAATTGATAGTCATCACAATAAGCTGTCCATTTGCTCTATATAAAGAATGCCCAAGTGGATAGGCTGCCAACTTCATTACCACTGCCCACAGGTACTGACTTGCTTAAGAATCATGGTGAGCTACAATTTTTCCAAACATACAAGGTTAGCAGCTCTTTCAAGCATTCTGTCTTTAGCATCTGAGGAGTAACTTTTCTGATCCTTCCCAAAACCTTCCATATTTTCAGATTTAAGCACTAATTACTGAGCATCTACTATGTGCTGTGTACTATCTAAGCTTTTGTAAATACTACTTCCCAATTAAATCCTTACAGTGTGACATGGCTATGTTCTTATGTTTTACAAATGAGAAAGCCAAGTTTTATAGAATTTGTGCTGAGAGATGGCTTTCTTCTGAGAAATTAGAAGAAAAAGACACAACACCACAAGCCCCCTGATTTAATGAATCGGGACTGATCATTGATGGAGAGATGAATGAGAAATGAATAATTTTTAAAAAGCGAACTAGATATCCTTAAATCTTTTATCTTAACTCAAAACATACAAATGTAGTTTCAATCATCCATCATTTGATTTGAAATGGAACACTTTTTAAAAGTACAAAATATGACTACAGATAAGAAGTCATCTTATTTTAAAAAGAAACCTTTTTAAACTATGTTGATTCTGTTGTGTGTGGCACTGGGGGGATTGAGCTCAAGGCTTTCACACCAACCCTTCTTTTTATTTTCTAATTTGAGAGAGAGTCTCCCTAAATCACTGAGGTGCCCAGGCTTCCAACTTGCTATTCTCCTCCTGCCTTAGCCTCCCAAAGTGCTGGGGTTCAATTTTTGTTGTTGTTGTTATTTAAATAGTGATTGAATAACTACGCTGTTTCATAAGCTCACTGTGCAGCAGAAATTTCCCATGCTTTTAGAGCAGATGAAAACATCTACAGAGCTCAGCCAAGTTTACACTTGAGGAAGATGTGCTTCTCCACATTTTCCCAGTGTTCTCCATCCACCATGCCTCTCCTAATTTCCCCTGGAAGCCACTGAAGTTGGGATATTGTCTTCTTATGCACATCTCACTGCTGGGCATGGGAGAAGAATGACAGTCCCTGACTTGGGATAGCTGATCTGAATTACATGGAATGTCTGTCCCAGTAACAATTTGCTAAGTCACCTACCTTTCTCTTCCCTTGCTGGATTTTGCATGCTTTGGTACAGGAGCTGGCTTTCCCTTGTGAGATGCAGCCCCTGCCCATCTCTCCTACATCTTGACACAGCAGTGTGTTCCATCAGTCAGTGTGTCTTAGCCAGGGTTGGAGGACCACATAGGGCTTGACTTGAGGAAGTCCGCAGAGGATCACTAGGAACGGATTCTACACAGCATGGACGCTCATCAGGAGACTGCATCTTTCCACCTGTTTATTTCTTCAGGCTTTGCACCTGTGTTAACTAGATGCTTCCACTCTGTGGCAGCCATTTACTTTGAGAACAGAAGTTTAAGATGACTCCAGATAAGCTATCCAAAGTCATAAAAGCAATACCTGCAGAAGAGAAAATCCAGATCTAGTTCAAATTTAATGTCAAGAACCATGAATTTGGGATCAAAAATCTGTAACTCTGTCGTACAGCTCCACAGGTAGATAAGATGTGATTTTAAAAAATCAACCAGCCTAGGAAGAATAGATTGGCATCCCTTTATTAAATTATGTTCATCCTTTAATATGATCTGATAGAATGGGCTTAGTGCACTTTCAGATTCCTCATAACTCTTTTCATGAAGGGAGAACTCCAATGGCTTTGAACACACTTGTGTACACATAGGCAGGTTTGGATGTGTCCTGCATTAAGTTACAGGAAGGGACCTTTCAGAATCTTGATTCAGCATTCCTTCCTCCATCAGCGTCAAAGGCAGAGCCAAACAGACTCTTAGAAAGTTGACTTTTGGAACACAGTTCCTCAGGAGTGCAGACAGACACAAGCAGCAAGGCTCCTGGGTCCAAGAACTGCCCTTTTCCACCAACGTCAAACATGTTTCACAGCTGACCTGCCAAGAATGTGGATCCTGCTTCAAAATACACACTCAGACGCAGTACAAAGCAGCCAAAAGCGGGAATCTCCATCTAGCCTGAATTCTAGTCTATCCCCTTCAGATGGACAGCGTGTATATGGACTGGCAAGGTGCCCTTGGCCGCACTCTAAAAGTTCAGGATTACTTCAGACATAGATGGAAGAGACAAAGCAACGTCTCTAAATATGCCTTTGCTTTATCTGGAGATTTGTAAAGTGAGATTTTTTTTCCAGGGTCAATCCCTTCATGAGTGATTTGACAAGAACAGGACCTGGGGCAACCATATACCCACACCAGAGTGCACTGGCACCCATGCTATACAAATCTTTCTACTTATAGAATGCTTAAACTCCACTACACTGGGCTTTGCCTTTTCTCTGACTATCCGTGTGGCCTCTGGTCTACAGGTAAGAAGAAAGAACTGTGTAGCATAGGGAAAAAGCCCTGCACCAAGTGGTAGGGAGTTTGGGTATAAGTCTCGATCTGGCCACTTATTTTCCCTATTGCCTTGGACATTTTATTATGCTTTGCTTAACCTTAGATTTCATGCCCTTGAAATGTAAAGTAGGATATAGTTTTGAAACAGGAGTGACATAGTCCTATGACACTTTTTATGACATTCTATTATTTTTCCTGCCACCAAATATCCCAAAACACTCACTTCCATCGGCAAAGTAGTACAAAAGGGATATCATTCAGCATTCTGTCATTACTGGAGAGAAGCATTTGATGGGATACAGGACCAAATCTTGTGTCGCAGTTAGCAGAAAATAGTCTGGGCAGTAGTAGGTGGAGGGGTGGAAGGCGTAATCCACTCTCTCTGACTTCTGTTTTACCTCTACACTTCTTCTAAACAAGCATGGCTTCTAAGAGAAGTAAGCAGAAACATATACCCAAGCGTTACTGGTCCACCTTTATATACACCTACTCTAAGTACACAAGGATTTGTGTTTGGGCCTCAGTGTTCTTTGCTCCAACAAAGCCCTAGGTCATTGCTTTCTGCATACATATTTCTAATTCCCATTTCTGAGCTTTTCACATTAGACAAATCTGGAATGTCCTACCATTTCTTCCACGAGTGTGTATGTTGGGGGAACTCATACAGTAAACAGCATGCCTACTCAGGAAAAAAATGCACGGTATTAGAAATGGGGGGGATATATATGTACATATATATATACATATCATATATCACTAGGCAAAATGTTTTCTATTCAATTTCAAACTCACAATGAAATGGATAATTTGGTGGGGTTTTTTAAATTACCATTCTGACTTTAGAGGATGTGGAAGACCTTTATGATCGAGGAATTGTTCTGCCCAAGTAGCAAAATCCCCACGAAGACCACCAAGGAGTCTCTTCCAATGCAAACACAAGAGCAGTTTATTGCAAGCTCGAGCCTCGACCCTCGGGTGTCACCATCACAGCAGCTTCAGACCGAGAGCCCAGACCCATCTTTGAGGCAGGATTTTATAGGGTTGGGGAGGCTCTCCCTTTTTATAGATGCTATTTTTATCTTTCGCTTACTCTTGGATATTTGAGGGGTACTGGGAGGGCACTTACTGGAAAAATACTAATACCTACATTTACAGAATCAATTCCTCTTTTTAAAGAACATCTGATTAAACAAATTCTATAATTAACAAAGACTACATATATAAGTAGTGACTAGTACCTATGTCATATCTTTAGATCATAAAAAGAGGAACAGAAACAGGGTGGAGATGGCCTAAGACAGCTTGCCCTAAAAAGAGGAACAGAATACAGGGAGACTGTCATACAGAATGGAATTTTTGCAGCTCTCTTCTGGGCAAGGGGCACAGAAGTGGGCAAAGGGCACAGAGGGAGCCCACCTTGACCTGAAAACTTGGTCCTTACAAAATCACAGAAATTTTTGGACAAGTTTCTGGAACTTTTTTCTCCAAAAATGGCTTCAGGCCCAGATAGTTTTATAAGTGCATTTGGCACTCTTATGGGAAAAAAACAAAACAAAACAAAACAGAACTGTCTAATAAGCCATTCTAGAGCATGGAACAAGAAAGTATAAGTCACATTTTTTTTCTCTTGCTATAACTGAAGACTTGAGACTGGTTAACTTACAAAGAAAAGAGGCTTATTTAGTTAATGCCTTTGAAAGCTGGGATCATTAAAATCAAGGTGCTCAGATGTGCTCATTATGTGGTAGAGCCTTCTTGCTGCAGCTTAACATGGAGAAGACCATCACCTGGTGAGACAGAGCAAGGTGCTAGCTCAAGTCCCCTTTTTCTTATAAAGCCACTAATGACATCATGGGAGTCCTAAAATTCTAAATTATTCTATGAGAAGTGCAGGACTTATGGTACCCACATATCAAAACCAGAATCTTGTCTAAACTGCTTCTCTATGTGCCCAATTTAAGGACGACAGCCTTTGTTCAACCTGGTCACTCCAAATGCACTGCTTCTACAATTCCTAAATATGATCTCTAGCCGGTCCCTCTCATGCACACAGTTGAAAGAAAAAGCTCTATACTACTACCCACTCTATCCTCTAAGATAACCATGTGATCCTACTAATCACAGCCAACTCTTTTTCATCAGAGTCTTCAGTCACTGAGAATTACCTTGTCATTGGATTTCTGCCTGAAGCTCACATTTTGATTTAGCATATGCAAATAACTATTAAGAAAAAAAACTGACTTTAAAATCAGGAAAAAAAAGGTTTTTGGATTTTCTTTTCAGTAACTACTAGGTACATCCTTCTGAGCTACTTAATTCTGCAAGCATCTGTTCCTTTCATTGTTATTGAGCTATTTTACTAATTAGCAAGTTGTAGAAACCTGATAGTAATGCAGATGATTCTGGCCCATAAGAATACAAATGCACTGTTTACCTGAGATGCAGTGGATCGCTGCCCACTAGACATTAACCAGTTTTGTATCTGTTAGGAAATTTGTATTCATCTTATTGATTACTTACATGTGTGTGTTTTGGGATTATTTTTGAACTGGTTTTATCATTTTACTGGTTTTTTCATTAATTAGCCATCAACTAAAATCTTCTATACACATTAATTTTATGTTTCCACAACAGGTGGGAATTTTTGCCTGTCCACAAAAGATGTTTTAACCCAGTCATCTTCCTCAGACCTATGATCGAAAAGAATACACTGTTTGCATATTTGAAGAGAGCTTACCTTGCCATAAATGGTTGCAGTGATCTGAACTCTATTCACTAAAATCCTAGTTTGAGCAAGAAACATACAAAATTATCAAACATTAAGGGACCACTTTAGTTTAAATAACAAGTACTTTAAAAGTAACAAGAGTAAACCAAAACCCTGCCAACAGCTCGCTGTGTACAAAGCTTTTGGAAGATTTATAAAGTCTTGACTGATGTAGAGGGCATGAGGGAGCCCCAATTCTGTCTGAGATGGAATATTTTGCTCCCCAGGTGGAAGAAGGCTCGATATTGATTTTAATTAGCATTACTGAAATAGTATCTGTGCCTGCCACTTTGGCTCTTTGGAAATAAATGGGAAAGATTTGTGCTAGAGTGAATTTACAGATTTTGAGAATGCGTGTAGTTGAAATGTTATAGTCATCTCAGTTGAAGTTGGTTGGAGTCTGCCACCCTTACTTTTTCTGTCCTTCTGACCATGTGAATATACTTTGAATGTTCTTTTTCTCCAGCTTTTCTTTCCGATGGGAAAATGAAAGAACCTGTTCACAGGTGTGGATTTCAGATGAAATTGTTTTAACAAAACCCTAAAAGTGTAATAAGGTCCAAATGGTATAATTGACAATGTGAAATAGGAAGAAAGGGGCTAAAGGTGTAGGGGAAGTTGGAAGGGTAGGGGAAAGGAAATAAGGGAAAAGAAAACATATGAGAAAATGAAAAAATGGAAAAAAGTTTTTATAAATAGGGAAGGGAAGAGGGGGTGAAGGGAGGTAGAGGTATGGGGAAAAACTGAGAACCAAGACCTGTCATGTAAGGGTACAAGATCCCAATGATGAAAGTAACTGTACTGTATAACTAAAAAGTATCAATAAACTCAATGAGGAAAAAAACCCTTTACAGCCTTTTGTTGACTATGCGCTCACACGAAGGATGGATTGTGAGCTCAGACTACCAGGAGCAATGATCTCAGGGTTCTTTAGGTAAAGTGTAACTGGACGCACCAGCCTCTCCGTACTAGACATATAATTTGATATTTCACTCTGAAGGAATTAAACTCACCAGGAGTGAAAGAGATTTTTTTCTGCAACACTTTATTCTCACAAAGTTTGAACTCATGTACTCAAAAGAGATCATTTCCAGGGCCAAAGATTTAGCTCAGTGGTTCCATTGTCTACCTCATAAGCACAAGGTCCAGAGTTCGATCCCATGTACAAAAAGAGAAAAGAGATCATTTCCACACCAACATGTAATCACTATGCACTTTCTTTTCCAAACGGATGTGTAGTGACACCTGCTTCAGTAATGTACCATCAAGATCCCTGTGATGAACAGTATCCACCTCTACCTTCATACTACGGTCCATTCCCTTATCCCTCATAAAACATTTTCTACTGAAGCTAAATATTTCAAAGGTTACATGAATGCCAAATTAAATATGTTTGCATCTTTCTGAGATTACATTTATATCCATATGCAAAAGAATCTTAAATGATAATTCTATTTTTATTAGTGCATATTTACTAGTAACATGATGGTTACAGTCAAGGTGTGGAGTTGGAACATGTACATACCACATCTTAATTCCTTTTATATCTCCTTCCTGTTCCCTTTCTCCCCTGTCCATCTCTTGGTCCTCTTCTCATTTGCAAAAGATCTATCTTCCTGTTTACTGTGATCTATCTTTTATCTTGCTCTTTATTTATACTTTGGCTTTCTCATATAAAATAAACTATGCAATACTTAAGCTTGTATGCTACATTTATTTCACTTGATATTGTGATCACAGAGTGCATCCATTTTTCTACAAATGACTCAAGTCTATCTTTCTTTATGGCATAGTGGTACTCTGTTGTGTATGAATACCACATTTTCTTGATCCTGCTGGACATATAGACCACTTCCAAGATTTAGCTATTATGCATTTATCTCTGTAATATGATGTCTTCAATTCTTTTGAGAAGATGCCCAGAAAGGGAATAGCTGGATCAAATGGAATGGCCAGTTTTAGTTTTTTAAGAAATCTCCACAGATTTCCACGTGGTTTGTACTAGTTTACATACCCATCAATGATATAGAAAGGTTCCTTTTTCCATGCAGCCTAGCCAGCATTTGTTATTATTTGATTTCTTGACAATTCTATTTTAACTTCTCTTCTTACTCTTTAAGAAAACTCGTAAGTACTATGCAATGTACCTTCTGGATGAATGCCTTTCCTTCTGTCACTTATTTACATGAAATGAGATGATAAGGTTCTTCATTATAGATTTTGACAGCTTATTAGGTGGAAGTCCCATTCACTGCATGATGACTACCTTTCAAAGTCCCCATGTCACTTTTTGTCATATGACTTGTGCTGTCCTTAAACCCTAAGTTGAAATCCAGCCCCCTGAACCAATAATAACAGCACTAAGAGGATGGGCACATTTTCCATTAGAACTCCACTCTAGTGATCTCTGGGCAATATCTAGGCTTTGACATATCTGTCATAAGCCCAGGGAAGTTATTCATACTGTTGAGTGTGTGACTTAATAAATGAGAGGCGATTTACAGAAGTGGTCACAAACTCTATATCCTGGGTCCAAATGCTGCTTCAACCATGTAATAGCTGTATGATACCGAGCAATCTCCCTGATCTCACCTTCCACTGTTAGAGTTAACTCTTTAGCAACAACAACAACAACAAAAAATCCTCAGATGAAACATAACTTTCTTCATCACTGGGAGAAAATAACTTGACATCCACAGTTTAAGGGAAGAGGTTTACTTTGGATCACATTACAGTCCATAGTTGACTGGCTCCAAGGCAGGACAGCATGGCAGAGAGGTATGGAGAAGGAGAGCTACTCATAGTATGGCCCACAGGATGCAGAGAGTGAAAGGAGGAGCTGGAGAGGGAGACAAGATTTTCCAGACCACTCATCCAATGACCACCCTCTTCTGACCAGACCACACCTCCTAAAGGCAAATCAGCCACACAGGCCCCTATACTCCAATCTTCTTCTCAAAATCCCCACGTATTAGCTCATAAGTCTTTGGGGGGACATCCAGATATAAACCCTAACCCTATTCAACACCTGCACAGCTGCTTCTTTGGATGTGATGTTCTGTAAATAGAGTCAGGCCAGTTCTTTAAGTTGTCTTCTCCTAGGCTGTGGCTCTGAGGCACTGAAGCCCCTTCCCAATTGAGAGAAAAGTAAACTGGATAAATAAAACATTACCTAATTGATGTTTTCAATTTTTAATCACTTATTTTCAGCAAAGCACTACCAATGGATTTTGTTAGTGTAACACAGTTTGAGGCTGCTTTTGTTGAAAAGCATGGACTTTTCCCTTAGGCCTGCAGATGCCTGAGGGGTAGCTAAAAGCAGATAAAAGCTTGGCATCTCTGCCTTTATTTTATCTTTGTCTCCTCTTGCTACCTTAAATTTTGGGTCAGATTCCTGCTGAGCTTTGCACATAGACATGCTAATAATTTAAAGAGTATTCATCTAAAACTGGTAATCCTCCCCCTTCAAAGCTGAAGGCACTCAGATAAGAGAACTAAGATATTTTCAAGATTTTCAGGAACATCATAATTAACAGATCGTCAACTGCCAGCTTTTACAATGTCCTCTTCTAGAACCCCAGTGTGGCGCCTAGAAGCCTCTGATCATTGCCATAAACCGGAAGATGGGACTAATTATTGACCTAACCAATTCAATCTTTCCTTTCTGACCATGTAGTTCTCACTTTAAATCATGCTCTCCTACAGTCACATTGGATTCAGCAAGTCTGATGGACAAACATCTTGCAAAAAGAGTCAAACTACCTCCTTGGCAGCAGCAGTTAACCCCAATGAGACTTCCTGTAACTGCTCTGAGATGATGTCAACTAGACCCTGGCCTGACCAAGATGGTCCCAAACTCTGGCCTTTCTTCTTCCCTTTACAACTCCAAAGTTCTGAAGACAGGGCTTAGGACACTGATCCCTCCGTCCCTTCCCTGTATGAGCACACTGAATAAAATCCTTTCCTTCATTCACCATCACTTGTCTCCTGTTGGGTCACTTGGGGTCAGTGGCCAAGACTGGTCCCTTGGGACTCCCAGAGTCAGGCTTCTGCCCATGAACTCCAGTAGGATTAGCAAAGCATATGCTGTGAACAGAAAAATAGTTCTGAACTCAGGACTTTCTGCTCACTGTCTGTACTCTTCTTTAAGAGACTAATTATGCATCTGAGGCTTGGGAGGGAGAAGGAGGGAGGAAGGAGAGAAATGGCTAACAGGTGCAAGGGTGCAGAGGAAAAATACCGTATAGTACAGTGGAGTAACTATGACTGACAACGTTTAACTATGTATTTTAAAATAGGTAACAGAGAGGATGTTGAATGTTCCCAACCAAGAGAAATGATAAATAGCTGAGGTGGTAGATACACCAGTTACATTTATGATCATTACACATTATATACACATATTGAAATGCATTATACCACATAGACATGTGCAATACTCACGTTTCAACTAAAAATAATTTTTAAATATTTTTAATTTTTTAAATATGACACTGAAATTTTCTGGAAAGTTCTTTTTTCATGACTGGAAATCTCTTCACTAATTTCTTTAATTTAGTCACTCTTACTCTCAAAGACCTACCTGAAGTTATCAAAGGAATCTCCCATGATTATTACATTTTTTTCTTCAGGAATCCAGGTGTTTCCCTGCTGCTAGTCACACCAAGTCTGAACTCCTTCCTATCATCAAAAGCTGTCTCCATCTACCTCTCCAACCCTCTTCAGATTCATCCCTCCCTTCTTCCTCTACTCTTGCTGTCCTCCACAACTAACTCCTCTGCTCCTGCCTGGGGGATTCTTTTTGTGATAACCATAGCCTTCCATCTTCCTGTTGTGTCTAGCAATCCTCTCTCCTTGGTCTTTGACCAAAATGAAGCACAGAACACGAGCTACCACTCTCCCATAAGGGCTGGAGGCTAGAGATCAGAAGGAGGAAGAGATGGGATGCAGAAAAGCCAAACTCAGTTTAAGGGAGACAGGAGTGAAGCAGCAAAGTCCCAGCCACAGAGAGAGCAGCTGCTCTCTGAGAGCTGGACCCAGAAGGAAGCAGAAAACCCCACTGCGGCACTGACCTGGGAAGCACAGAACATACGGCCAGCATCTTCCATCGAGGTGGGGACCCTGCTTCTCTTTTCTGTGTTGAGAATCAAATGATGGGCTTTAGGTCACACACTGAGGTCAAGAGTTCTTCAAGTGGGCAGAAATATGTCTTCACAACTCAGTGAATTACCCCCATCAGTTTTTCCTTTTCTGTGTGTGTGCAACGTTTTGTATACTTTGCTCGCTCATTTTATTGTATGAGGATAAGATTGCATTTCATTTCTCCTCTTGGCTATAACTTCTTTGAACAAAGAAATTATTTTTCTTTTGTGGCCTGAAATTAGATATCAATTTTTATTACTTACCAAGCCTGGAGACCATGTGATGAAGGCATTCAAACATACTCTAAGAAATCTAGGCTCTTCCTGTCTTTCTGTTCATTACCTCTACCACATTGGTTTTTGTCTTTATGTCATGACTTCAGGGTCACGAAATGGCTGCTGTACTTCCAAGAATCATAACCATGACTTAGACCAAAGTTCGTTCTCTCTCTCTCTCTCTCTCTCTCTCTCCTTCCTCTTCTTTTTCCAGAAAAGCAAAAGATTTTCCAGAAGTTCCAGCCAGAAAGTATTCATTTGTATCTCATTCATCTGAACGAAGGATCAAAGCCATCCTTAGACCAGTTGCTAGCCAAGAGGAAGAGCGCAACTAATTTAAATACTCAGGACAAAGCTTGCCGGCTCTAAGTTAGAACAAGCTTTGACAAATGATAACTTTGAATTTTAGCTTTAGGGTCAGAAGCCTACCTACTCTGAGATCAAAGCATCTTCACAACTGTGTCCAACACAACAGCTAACATGTATAAGTAGTTACGAAATGCCAGGCATTATTCTTAAGCAAGTTACATGAGATCTCATTTAATCCTCCCAACAACTGAGAAGCAGGAACTGTTGCTAGTTCTATCTAATAGATGAACAACCAAACAAATTCAGAGAAGTGAAGGAACTGGCCAAGACTATACAACTAACAGGTAACAGAACCAAGAACAGGACCCTGACCTATTAGTGACACACACACTATTTGCAGCCACTGAATGATTCCCTTGCTCCTCATTCCTCTGCTGTGACAAAAGGAGCCAGTAAAGTTGGTTGAATGAATGAATCAATTAATCAATCAATCAATTAATGAATCAATGAATTCAAGTTCCTACAGGAGAAGCCCTGAGCTGCTAGGGCCCTCCAAGGTTTGAAATCACTATTCCCCATCCATCTTCTTAATAGGGTCAGAGTGTTACAACATGTACAGGATTCATTTCAACTTATTGTGCTCTTAGATGAAAAAAATCTAATTTTGTTGCTGAAATTCCTGCATAACAGAAACTAAGAAAAAGAAGTCTTCAGAAGTCTGAGCTTTATCAGCAGACTGAAGTAAAACAACTGTACGTACATGCTAGTCTTTGGCCAAAAAATGAACAAAATGTAAAGCACTCCCAGACTTCGGCTGAATCCTTGTAAATTCTAGTAGCATGTCCTGGATCCCATTGGGAAAGGAGGGGAGAGGGCCCACAGGTCATCAGACATTAGAGAACGGGGTCATAGTTACTGTCTCAGCATAGACAGAACCCCAAGGCTGTAGTTGCCAGATGCCAGATTTCCAAAGGACAATTGAGAAATTCTGCCAAAACTCTCAATATTTTGTCTACCCAGTGAAAACATCTAGACTGTGAATAAGCGATGGAACTGTTCTAGTTTCATTATCAAGACTTGGCACTGCTGCAAATGTAGCTATGGCTCTGCTTACATTTCCCAGAAAGCACTGAGATTCTGCCTCTAAGTGAAGACCCAGGACAAGTTGCGGTAGTAGTAATGTGGCTTGCTAAATAGTTTCGATGTGAATTTTAGCTATTGTAGGGTTGCCAGATTTAGCCAATAAAAATGTAGGATGCCCAGTTCAACCTGAATTTTAGATAAACAGAGAATAAAATTTTAGCATAAGTATGCCCCAGACCTGACTGTACTGGACATCTTGTGTTTTACCTGGCAGCTCTTATCTTGTAGGGCACATTAACCCAGTTATGTTTGTGTCACTCTGTTCCATCCCCAACAATAAAGATGGGGTCGATTCTCCTTTACTTGCATTCTCAGCCATATACAGTGAGAAGAACAGTTTGAGTGGTCAACTGAGAGACCAGGAGCTTTTCCTGCCCCTCCCACTAACCACTATGTGAGCTCAGACAAACTATTTTCACTGCCTCCTCTACAAACTGGAGGCTAAACCCTCAGAAAGCACAATAATTCATCTGTCATATCCCTTTGAATTACATTGTGGACCTACAATAAAGATGGGGTCGATTCTCCTTTACTTGCATTCTCAGCCATATACAGTGAGAAGAACAGTTTGAGTGGTCAACTGAGAGACCAGGAGCTTTTCCTGCCCCTCCCACTAACCACTATGTGAGCTCAGACAAACTATTTTCACTGCCTCCTCTACAAACTGGAGGCTAAACCCTCAGAAAACACAATAATTCATCTGTCATATCCCTTTGAATCACATTGTGGACCGACCAGCATGACATGTATGGCCACATTTAAGCCTCCCTGCAGCCTCAGCACAGTTCACACCTACAGGTGAGGAACCTGGAAGGTCATTGAGGTCTCCAGGGTACAAACACTATTAACAACAATGCTATCATTTGCCTGTTTCCTGTCATCGTGGAGATTCATACCCAAATGGCTCAGATGGGGCAAACTGCACTTAAGCATGCATGCTTTTCAACCAGTTGATGAAAGGAGAAAGTCACCTGGAGGAAGAGATCAATTTCCCTCTGTTAGTCAGCTTTCCCTCTCTAAGCTATGTGATTCCAGCTACTCAGGAGGCTGAGGCAGAAGATCAGGAATCTCAGGCCAGCCTGGGAAGCTAAGTGATCTAGCAAGACCTTGTATCAATATTAAAAATAAAAGTGAGTTGGGGATATAGCTCAGTGGCAGAGCACTCCTGAGTTCAAGACCAGGGATTGTAGGGGGGAAAAAAAGCCTGAGCTAATCAACTTAAAAAGAAAAAAGTTTATGTCAATTCACAGTTTTAGAAGTTCTTATCCATAATCTGTTGGGCCCATCACCTTGGACCTGAGGTGATAGCCCAGCATGAAGAGAGCATGACAGAACAAAGCCTTTCACCTCATGGCCAAGGAAGAGATGGGTTTCCATTGTCTCCTGCAAGGGCACACCCCAATTATCTAAGGACCTCTCACAAGGCACCACCTTCCAATAACACACCCTCTGACCAACCTCTTAACAATGAGCCACTGGGGGATACTCAACATCCTAACTAGCACCTTTTAGAGCCTTGGGACCTAATCCACTGGACTTCGGGCAGGGGAGATGCAGAAAGCTCCCAAGTGGGAGGGAAGAGGGGCAAAAGGAGGCACAAATTGTCACCAAAGTGAGAGGGCCAGATGTGAGAAGAACATTTCAGCTCCTCCTGACTGTCCTCATGAGCTGTTGCTTCCTAACCAGATCAAGCCTCATCTTGTCTTCCCTCTTCTGACCCCTCTGAGTTGGAGAATAACATGTTAGCAGCATCCTCACCATGAACACCTGAGCTCCACTACCCATTGTGGCAGCCAAACATGCACCTGACCTTCAGGAAGCCACTCAGGAACCAGTGGGGTTCATAGAGCCCTGAGTTGGCACAGTTCAGACACCAGGTCTCACAGCCGTCACAGGAAGTTGACTGCCTCATTAGGAGGATGAAATCCTCTGTCCGTTTGGAGGTGTGGACAGGAACAGGGGGAGAATGTGGGACAGCTATAGCTCTCAAGCAGGAGGCCAGGGTCTCCACCCTGGACACTGCTCACAAAGCCTTGTTTCTGATCCTGTGACAATGCTCAGTGACTTTCATAGTTAATTTTCTGTATCAGCTTCACAGGGCTAAAAGATAATATTATTTCTGTTTATGTCTGTGAGGATGTTTGACTTCAGAGTAGACAGGAAGCAAACATGCCTCTTCAAATAGGCACCATCCATTCACCAAGGGCCTGAAAAGAACAAAGAGCTGGAGAAAGGGTGATTGAATTCTCTCTGCACAAAAGCTGAGACTATTCCGTTCTCCTGCCTTCCAGTTCTTGAGCTATTGGACTTGGACTAGGACTTATCCAGTCACTCCATAGTCTCTTCAAGGGCACGATTTTCAGGACTTTAAACTTAGGTCTGCAGATAGCACAGGTGGGACTTCTCATCCTACCTCTGAGTGATCCATTTCCTGTAATAAAGCTCCACCAAGGGGAAAGGAGGGGAGGAACAGTAGAGGACGAGAAGGGAGCAGAAGGAAGGGGAGAAAAGAGATAGACATAGACATAGACATAGACAAAGGTGTTTCTCTGGAGAATCCAGACTAAAACAGAAACTGATAATTGTATAGATAAGGAACCACATACCAAAGCACCTTCAAAACAGAGCAGTAGCCAGGCATAATGGCACAATCCTGTAATCCCAGCGCTCTAGGAAGCTGAGGCTGGAGCCCAGTATAGGCAACTTAGTGAGACCCTGTCTCAAAATAATAAATATTAAAGGGTTGGGGATATAGCTCAGTGTGAAGGCCCTGGGTAGAACCCCCCAGTATAAAACAGAAAGAAAGAAAAGGAAAAAAGGAAGGAAGGAAGGAGGGGGGAGCAAAAGAGCATAGGAAGGAGAAAAGAAAGGAAAAGAAACGAAAAAGGAAATGAAAGACAGAGAAAAGAGAGCAAAGAAAAGAAATGAAAGTAATAAGTGCAGAGGCTCCATTACCCGAGGCATACCTTCGCAGCCAGGGGCAGGAAGAGGAAGAGGCTTTTCACAAGATTCCAGAGAACAGGGCTGGCTGTGGCTTGGCTCGCACTGGTTCAAACAGAATGAGAACTGGCTACAGACTGTAAGCGGAGACAACACTGTTGGAATTACACACACTCTGGGCAACTGCTTTTCTAAAGATAATGTTAACTTCTTGTGGCCCAATTGCAGGCTAGGAAAATACTCGATTATTCCAAATCCAGGACGTTTTGCTGGGAAAATGGATCAGGATTATTAATGCAGGGAAGCAGAATCCAAAAGCCAGAGCAGGCCCATTTGTTTGTGAATTCAAAACTAGAGTCAAACACAATCCACCTCAGATCTGCCAGCAAAGACTGCAACCCCTTGTCTATGCAAAAAGCCTCCAAGAAATGCTTCGTCCCCTGATAAGGGGGTGCAGAGATCTCTGACGTGGGAGGCCCACCTCTGGGGGCTAGAGATCAACTGCAAGAGTTTAAGTGAAGGGGAGCCAGCTATTCTGGGAGCCAGATAACAACAGTATTTCAATTTACTTTCAGTCTAGGCAGCAGATGTTCCTCAGTTTTTAAAATAATCATAGTTATTACATTACTTTTCTCAACTAGATTTCACCAAGATTTATTCATTATTCATAATAGCCGAGATGGAGAAACAATTTAAATATCCTTCGACAGACGAATGGGTAAAGTAAAGGTGTTATGAACCTTGAAAAAAGAAGGAAATCCTATTTGCAACAACATGGAAAGCAAAAACCAATTTTCCCATCAAACTGTGGTGATAAAACAGGCAAATTGCAATCGAGGTTCTAGGAGAGAGGAGTGTTGGGGACACCGAAGGCCATCCTGGAAGGCCAGGGCTAGAAGTGGAATTGAAAGAAAAAGGAAAGATACCAACCATATCACAACAGATCATAGCCGGTTTCAGGTATCAGGAGTGAAAGAAAGGACACTGTCCTTAGGGCTGAAGAGCAGATCCCTGAGCACGAATCCACCAGTAACGAGAGAATGAGAAGAGTGTGGTCTTGAGAGTAAAATTAGATTCTCCTTCACACAGCTTCTGCCTGAAAATGTACCAAAATCCACATCTCTGCTACACTACACAGCTAACAACAAGCTGTAGCCCACTGCTCTCTTCAGTCCTGGCCAAATATAACCCTGCTCTGCTCTCTGAAGACCCAAGTGCAGTGTGAGCAAGCGTTCTTTTCTGTTTTATACAGCATGGCGACATAACAACCATTAAAAGGAAAGAGGATTACTGTGACCAGAAACGTCATCTTTACAGCATAAATGCATACTGCCCCAGACGTTGCTCCCTATAATGCTATCTGATCGAAATCTGCGTCTTTCTCCATAGACTGCACCGTCTGATTTACATCCCTATGGGCTGTCAAACACAAAAACACTCCAGTAAAACATTACTGCTCTTGGTTTTTGTTTTCCTTTCAGGGTTTATCTCTCTACTCCTATTACTACTCTTGGCATAGGATAAGCACTAGCATGTATTAAAAAGCAAATAAAAGAAAACGTGGGACATTTCAAAGAGAAATAACAATTCAAAACTTTAAAACTACCACATGGTTCTACATATGAAATAAATCTACTTAAATGTGCAACAAAAGAAAGTGTGACACACACACAAAATGGAATAGTATTCAGCCATTAAAACCCTGAAATCCTCTTATTTGTGACAACACGGATGGCCCTGGAGGGTATTATGTTCCGCGAAATAGGCTGGGCTGGGCACAGGAAGACAAACAGTGTATCATCTTATTTGTCTGTTAAATCTAAAAAGATTTATCTCACAGAACTTGAGAGTAGAATGGAGGTTGCCAGAGGCTGAGGAAAGTAGAGGAAAGGAATTCAGGAAAGGTTGCTCACTTGGTGTAGCAATTAGACGGCAGGCATAAGTTCTGGTGCTCTGTAGTGTGACAGTAATTCATGGTATGTCTCTGAAGAGAGGATTTTGGATGTATTCACCAAGAAGAATGATAAAAGTTTTTTTTTTTAAACCCACCACGTGGGCTCCATTAGGCATTAGTCTGGATAAGTGAGATTATGCTGGGAATAACCTCAAAATCACAGTGGTTCTCCTCAGTAAAGAGGCACTTGTCCTTTATGCTCTCCCTGCGACATGGCTTGATGGCAGTAGTTTTATACTCCCCTGCAGGGACACGGCCCCCGGCGGCTCTGCCATCTTGTGATCTGAAGTCTCTAAAGATAGCATTTAGGTAACTACAGAAGGGGACAAGAAAGCACGGGGACCTCACTCCCACTTAGCCGTATTTCAGGCTGGAAAAGACATATCTCTTTCACTGCAGCCCTTTAGTCAGGATGAGTCACATGATCTCAGCTTGACCACGATGGAAGCTAAAAGCATTATCTCCCCTGGGTAATAAAAGTCAAATGAACGTGACCACCTTAGCAGGATACAAAGTCAGAGAGCCATGCAATGTGATCCTGAAGTCTAAGACTTCTCGGAGGAGATCCTGTGGCGAGAGCTACTTCACCAGACCCCTGGCTTCCATTGGTGAGGGGGTGCTAAAGGGGACAGAAACTGCTTTACATGGTGCTAGCACTTTATACATGATTTCCTTATCCATGGACAAAATAGTGTCACATAAAGAGATCTACATCCCCTACTACTGTCCTTGCTTCCCTTTTCTCCAAATGGCCAGTGAAATGCATGTCAAGTTGGCATTTTTCCTATCTGCTGATGTTGCATCCAAACCTTCAAAACCCAAAAAGAGCACCATGCACTCTTCTGGATCTTCCTTCCTCTTCAACTTTTAAGGGCTTGTACAGGTAACGCACCTGGGTAACCCAAGATAATCTCCTAACCTCAAATTCCCTGGTTTAATCACATTGTGTACTCTCTTTAGCCACAAAAGTGACATACTTACAGGTTCCTGGGATTGGGATTTGGACATCTTGGGAAACGGTGTGTCCATTATTTTGCTTACCACGTTTTTCTAAAGGTAGAGTATTATTTTAATGATAATTTAATAAAACTAATGCTCCTAAATTTTTCTCTTCATCCATCTCAAGCTTACAAACACTCCTTGCTTGGTTTAGTAGACAGCACCTCTTTTCTATTTTTAACAAATTATTTATTAGCACATGTTTGCAGTGTATGATTGTATTTGTCATGGGGAGGTGGTACATGAACATAACAGGTTAATTCTCTTCTCACCCCCGACTCTTCTCATCCCTCCCCATTCCTTCCTATTCTCGGTCCCCTTACCATTTACAAAGCTGTATTTTTTTTCTTCAATTATTCTTCTTCATCCCTTTCCCTCTCATCTCTTCACTCTACCTCCATCTCTTGTTCCCCTTCCCATTTGAAAACGGTCTCCTTATTTCCTATTATTTATTTTTATTTTGCTCTTTATGTTTGGGGTTTCTCATATAACAGATATCATGTGGTATTTAAGCTTATGTGTCTGATTTATTCAGTAATATTATTGTCTTAAGATACACCCATTTACCTGCAAATGCCTCAGATTTATCCTTCTTTATGGCAGGGTATAAATACATTTTCTTTATCCACTCATTGTTTATGAATATATAGCCCATTTCCAAGATTTAACTGTTGTAAATTGTGATGCTATAAACATGAGAATGCACATATATATAATGATTTTAACTCTTTTGGTAAGATACCAAGGAGAATAGCTGGGTCAAATGGAATTCTACTTGTTTTTGAAGAATATCCATACTGATTTCCACATTTGTACTAGTCTACATTCCCATCTATAATGTAGAAGGGTTTCTTTTACCTGCCAGGCTTGCCAGCATTTGTTACTATTTAATTTCTTGATGATAGTTATTCTTTCTGGAGTAAGATAGACTCAGTGTTGTTTTAATTTCCATTTCTGCAATAGCCAGAAATACTGAACTTCTTTTCATGTATTTATTGTCCTTTCCACTTCTTCTGAGAATTGCCTGTTGATTTCAGTTGCCCACTTTTTGATTGGGTCTTTCATTTTGGGAGGGTCTAATTTTTTGAATTCTGTATATATTCTAGATATTAGTCCTGTCTGAGAAATAGCTGACAAATATTTTACCCTTTCTACTGGTTGTTCCTTGACTCTATTGGTTGTTTTCTTTGCTGTGCAAAAGCTTTCCTATTTTATCTTTGAGCAGATTAAATGTTTTACTATTTAGATCTTTGATTCACTTTGATTTTAGTTTAGTGCATGGTGAAAGAGATAATCCTAGGTTCAATCCTCGGCATGTGGATAGTCAATTTTCCCAGCACCGTTTATTAAAGAGGCTATCTTTCCCCCAGAGTGTGTCTTTGGGCCCTTTATCAAAGATCAAATAGTTGAATATACCTGTTGTTATTTCTGCTTCCTCTATTCTGTTCCATTGATCCACATGTCTGTTTTTGTGCCAATACCATAGTGTTTTTATCACTGCAGCTTTGTAATATAACCTCAAATCTGGGATTGTGATGTCTCTGGCTTTGCTTCTGTTACCCAGGAATGCTTTTGGTATTCGGGGGTCTCTTCTGGTCCCATAGGAATTATAAAATTGTTGCCTCGAGATCTGTGAAGAATGCTGTTGTTATTTTGATTGAGATTGCACTAAATCTACCTATCAGTTTTGGAATATAGCCATTTAGACTATATTGGTTCTGCCTGTCCGGGTACACAGGACATTCTTTTCATTTTCAGATGTCCTCTTCAATCTCCTTTTTCACAGTGATGCAATTTTCATTGTAGCAGTCTTTCACTTCCTTAGTTAGCTTCATTCCTAAGTATTTCATTTTTCTTGATGCTATTATGAATGATGCTTCTTTCCTAATTCCTTTCTCGGTAAGTTCATTATGAGTGTGTAAGAATGCTTCCTGTGGCTAAAAATTGCATACCTAGCATAATATGTCAAAGGAACTCAGCCTAGAACTCCTTGTTAGGGTGCAATAAATTTTTAGGATTTAGAATCTGAAGTATATATTTTAACATATTAACATCCATGCAATTCAGATCAACATTTTAGGGAAAGAATTCTTCAGATTATTTCACCCCAGAAAAATAGTCATATATTATTTCCTTGTTAATTTCCAAAATAATGAGATTTCATATCCATTTTTTTTCTGCTAGGGCCAAAGCAACTCTCAAACTCACAAAACCACCTCGCATCTCATATTTCTTCTTTTCTTGTAATAGATTTTTTTAAAAAGACACCATTTTATGCATAAAACTGTTTCATACATTTGAAAATTATTTCTAGAAAAGTAACTTTAGAGAGCAAGTAATTAATCTGCTTTGTTCCCCAGCTGAACAAACTAAAACCTGGAAATAGGAAGAATCTTCCTCAAAATCAGATTCCCACATGAGCTATTTGCATTTAAACTCCTCTCCTCAAGGAGAAATAGTCCCCATTCTTTTCATATTTCTCTGCCATTATTGTCTTCATCCCTTCTATCATTTCTTTCCAGATTTCCTTGACCTTCCTATAAAGGTCAAGTCTTCCCGGAGGGCCAACAGCATCAGCTGGGGCCCAAATCCTGGAGAAACAGCACCCTCCACACAGCTGTGGACATTACTCCTTTGAGATCACATTCCTTGGCAGGTCTTCAAGGAGGGGAAGCTTCAAGGTGAAACTCTCCTTCCCACTCTTCCACCAAACACAGTGTAAATGGGGGGCGAGGAGGGATTTCTCTTTTATTCAATAAAGTACAAAAATAGACACTGTGTTTCACTGAAGTAAGCAAGACACTACACAAGGTCTACTGTACCTAAACTCAGAAAAGATGCAAGGAGACCAGGGGCATGGGATCAAAAGGAATTGACGTGCATCTGTTTAATGCAGCTGGAATTCTGCTGCAAAGACACAGCCAATTTCCTCATCGATGGGAAATCCCTCTTGCTCAGGTCCCAGACTTCCATGGTAGGACTGCCCACAAAAACGGGCAGCATCCCTTTCATTCTTCCCTGCCCTTGTATGTCATTTAATTTCTTTGCATGCTATTATTTCTGTTCATATCAGTTTTTCGTCCCTCAGGATGGTTAAATGGCTACTAAGGCAGAAACTAGGGCTTTGTGCTTCCCCATCACATCTACAAAGAGCCATTTCCCATGAAAGTATTGGTTTTTTCCTACTACCTGAGCATTTTGCACTTATTCCTGTGGCCAAAGGAGAGCTACGGGCTGTGACTTAGTTCAGATCGGCTGCTATAACAAAGCACAAAGCCTGGGTAGTTCTTAAGCAACAGTGGAAGAGGTAAGGAGGTCTCTCTCAGGCCTCCTTCATAAGGGCCCTAATCCCATTTGTAATGGTTCTGCTCTTATGATTGATTCATCTCCCAAACTCCTCACCTCTTCCCACCATTACTTTGGGGTCAGAATTTTAACATATGAATTTGGAGGGGAACATTTAAGCAGGCTACTTGCCTGACAGAAATGAGATAGGATTGTCTAGATTTGTTGGCCCCAATCTGAGCTCACCCTGCAAATTGCAAGCAGGAGCTTCCCTGGGAAATTTTGACTGTGCTTTGGAGGGGAGGAGGGAAATGGACGCCAAATGCACAACCAGTGAATGCATGTAACTGTCAGCCAACCCATGTGTTTCAAACCACAGGTGTACTTCTGAGTCCCGAACTGACTACATAGGTTTCTGGGCAACTTACTAGTCTATGTACATATGCATTGTTTGCACATTGTGTTGTTTTCTTTCAAAGCAGAGAAATGATTTTAAGAGAGATTTCTGTGATTGAAAATATAGTTACAAATCTACTTTGAATGAGTCTACTCACATGGACCTTCAGTTGTACAGAATCACAAAAGAACTCTTCCCAGACCTCAAACCACAGCCTCATTAGGGCAAATGAGAAGCATAATCTCATGTCTGAATGATTTTTTGCAGCATCCAAAATGCTTGGACTTTGAATCATTAAAGAGTTGGTCTTGATTTAGAGAATTGCTTTACAGGGAGGAAAAAAGTTTTGGCAGTATTCCTTTATGAAAAGGATCGTTCAAGATGTCTCTGGACAATGTTTTCAGATGAAAAATAATTTTTAGACTGGCTCATGTGTTTAGGGAATAAAAAAACAAAAATGCAAATTTTATATAGTTTAATTGAGGGTTTTAAATTTTCCAGATTCATAGTTTTGGTTGTTTTTTTTTTCTGTAGCTAATCTGTAGATTTGTTTCCCTCTTGGAACTGAGTATTGTGACTGAAATGGAAAGTCACCGAATAGATTTCTAGCTACAAAATGTAGATATGTATTGAGTAACGAGGTAAATATTTAACATGTTTAATGTATTCAGTGCACTTTAAAGATTATGATCTTCTTTTTTCATTGGAATGTTAGGGTCAGAAGGACTTTGTAGACTTGCCATTTCATTTTGCAGATCAGAAAACTGAAATGCAGGATGGTGAAGTGACTTTCTGAACGGAAGTTCCCTAACTAACGCTCAGTCCCAAACTCACTGTCCTAAGTACGGTCCTGCTCTTCTGGGAGGAATCTTCTCAGAGAAATTTTTAAGTCAGCTAATCAGGGTTCCTAGATAAACTTTCACTTAAGGCTTACAGCTGAAGGTATGTTTCTTCCCAACATATTAAGCTTATATTTTGCTTGTGAATTTATAGAAACACAAAAGAGTCATTAGGGGCAGAAGACTGAACTCGACCTCAGTGTAATTTCGTAGACTGCATGCAATATTTTCTAATACTAAATGTTTCTCAGACATCTGCATCTTTCCCTTTCACAGGTACTGGTCTGTGTACATTGACAAATATATGTGTATATATTTGTCATACTAGTCCCAGAGCAAAAATGTTGGTGATCTCAAGGTTGGACATGAGAATGTCCTCAACACAGGCATTGTCTCTGGGAATCTAAGTTCTGAGGTATAGAAGCAGGCTAGAGCTGATGGCCAGAACAAAACTTCCTAGAGGTGGCTGGTTCCGAGAAATCAAGAAGGTGACACTATCTAAGGTAGGCCTCATCAACACACGAGGTTCATCGTATGGTGGGCAAAAAGCCCAAGAGGCACAGTATGTGTCCTGCTGGGAAATAGAAGAAGGTTTGGAGCTGTGACTTGTCTGCCTACCAGGTCAAAGTGTAAGGTCCTGGAAGGGAAGGTGAGTGGGATCTATCATGGAGATCAGGGGCATAAAGGGAGGTAGAGGAAGACAATCTTCCTGCTGGATCACAGGTTCAGACAAGATGCTGGGAAGTCAAAAGTCTTTCAAACAGGAGGTTTATACTAAAGGTTTGCTGAGGACATGAGGATGTAGAGCCCTTGAGCAGAGCAGAAGCATCTAAATGATTCAATGCTCAGGTATTGTGACAATGCTGAGCTGCTATAACAGTTCTCACTGCTTTCCAATCCATTTGTCAACTTGCCCCATTGCAAAGCAGTGACTGTATTTGATATCTTTAGTCCAGCTCAAAAGAAGAAGAAAAGATATAAGAGATGTACTCCCTTTACTCATATGGGGAGAAAGACCACATAGCTGAGTAACCTTGTGCCCAGTCAAGGAACCATTAATACACAAGAACAGATTGTTGTATACAGCAAGTTATCTCCATTGCAAATAGGTTACAAAGCACAGGGACAGAGTGCATCAGAATGTTATTGGATTGAAGGCTAGAACCAAAGAAATGAGCCAAAAGTCTTCCTGAAACAAAAGAGTGGAAACACAAAAGAGATGCTAGAATTCTGAGAAGGTTCAGCAGTCTGTTCAGACTGCTACAGCAAAAATACCATACCATGTGCATGATTCATAAGCAAAAAAAATTATTTCTTACACATCTGGGGACCAGAAAATCAAGATCAAAATGCATGCAAATTAGGTTGTTGAGAGGACCCACTTTGTGGTTCCTAAGTAGCTGACTTTTGTTGTTGTTGTTGTGTCTTCACATGGGAGGGAAAGGACAAGGGAGGTCTCTGGGATCCCTTTTGTCACAGCACTGACCCCATGCATAAGATCTGCACCACCATTATTTAATCACTTCTCAAAGACACCGCCTCTAAATACCATTATGTTCAGGATTAGGCTTCCACATAAGAACATTAGAGATGCAAACATTCAATCTGTCACAGGCAGAATGAGGAAGAGATAATATTTCAAGCAATCTAGGCCAGAAGAGTTCCAGAACTGCTGAGATACCAATGCTGAGACTGATGTAGCACAGTGAACCCCAAACTGGTAATTGTTAAAAAGTCTTTATGTGTTTACAAATTTAATCCTCCTAGCAACCCTATACAGAAGGTGTTTGCTGTATTATCACCATTCTACAGATGAGGAAGTTCCCAGAGAGGGTAAGTAACTTTCCCAGTGTCATGGGGACAACAAGGAACAGAACAGATTTCCAAAGTCTCTTCTCGCAATACTATATAACATCTCAAACGTCTTTGCTTTTAATGAAAACTACAAAAGGAATTGATTTTTAAAATATGTTGAATGTTTTTATTTATATCCAATTATTTATCAAAAAGCTTCATCTAGGTCCATAGGCCTAAATGTAACTCACCTCTAAATTTTAAATTCACAGTTTCTCTGGTATGAAAAACTTTAATAGTACGTTAGATCCCAATGAGATAATTGACAATGTGAAGTAGGAAGAAAAGGGCTAAAGGTGTAGGGAAAGTGGGAAGGGTAGGGGAAAGGTAATAAGGGAAAAGAAAAAAATATGAGAAAATTAGAATAAAGTTTTTGTAAATGGGGAGGGGAGGAGAGGGTGAAGGGAGGGCAGGGACAAGGGGAAAAAATGAGAACCAAGACCTGTCATGTAAAGGTACAAGATCCCAATGATGAATGTAATTGTACTGTATACCTAAAATGTACCAATAGACTCAATGAGAGAAAAATAAATAAATAAATTTTAAATTCACATCTACCAAAAGTAGACTTGGTGCTCATTTCCAAAAGTCCTCCCCATAAACCTACCAAAAATAATGATAATAAACCAAAGAGAAGAAAAACTCATCTGTAGTGAAACTGGAAGTACTGCTAACTCAAATCTGAAGAATCTATAGCAGACATTACCTATTTTCATCCAATTATCAGAGAAAGCAGAGGACCAGGTGCCATGTTTTCATTATTGATCGTGGTGACCGCAATGACAGCGTCACCATCTATGGCCCAAAACGTGTTCTCAGAGACCCATCTTGCTCTGCAGCCCAGAGAGTCAGAAACACAGCGCTACCTTCCTTCTTCCCAAGTTGCCTATGCCACTTTTCTGTCTCTATCCAGTACCATCAAACAGGGAGAGGAGAGGACTCTGAGTGCCAACACTTACCAAGAAGCTCCACAACCTTAACAAGTCACTTTCCGTCTCTGAATTTCAGTTCCCTCACATGCCAGTGAGAAGCTTGGTTTGTATCAGGGCAAGGCTCCGGGTCTTCTTCTCTTTATAAAACCTGAGACAAAAATCACAAATGTAGAATCAGAAAGAAGGGAAGCCACTCTAATTGAATCAGAGAAGGAAGAGAGGAAGCACAGCCCATCAGGCCTTCTGGTACCATCTATAGACTGGAATCAAAACTCTTCAGACTCCTAGGTACAGTGTGAAAAAGACAAGTTTCTGAGATGTCTGCCATCTTTTCTGGCTGTTAAGTGTCAGGAGCCAGTCAATTAAATACTCATCTCTTCCTTTTTCTTCAGAAAGGAACAGTAAAGGGAGGAGAAGCAGGAGAACTAGAAGAAAAATAAAGGCAAGGAGAAGAGACGGGGAAGCAGCAGGAAAGAGGAAGAAGAGCAGGGGGGAAAGGGAGGAAAGGAGAAGGGGTGATGATAAGAGAATGAAGGAAAAAAGGAGGGGTAGGGGAGGAGGAAAGGGAAAGCAGAAGGAGAAACGGGACAAAGAGAGAAATAATATAAAGAGACAAAAGGAGACAGCAGGCAAAGACGAGAAAAAAAGAGAAGGCAGAAGAAGTGGCAGAAGCAAGAGGGAAATCGAGAGTGAAGAAATGAACTAAACATTCAAACAAGAGCTACAAGGTATTTTCAGGCTTGAGCCCAAACAAAATCTGACAGCTGTCTTTACTTTAAGATCAATTAACATGAGATAACTAAACAGGACATTCACTGAAAGGATTACGCAGCCACATCCCTCTCGTGTCCCATCCCACTGAGATGTCTTGCAAAGCAAGAGCAATTTTCAGGCCACAGATCTCACCCGGGAAACACGCAGAGGGGAGAGTGCGCCTCCAGAGGCTTAGGGGAGGCTGCAGAGAAGACTCTGACTTAAACCAAACAAGCACGTCAGCGTCTAGTCTCTTCCACCTGAAAATTTATATCTCCCTCTCTGTAAGCAAATCTGAAAAGTACCAGCAAACTGAAAATGTGGAGCCAGGACAAAAATCCTCTTTTGTCTCAAGGATAACAAAATAAAAAAGGGCTTTTTCTTTTCAGGCCATAAGAAAAGAATTACTCACTTTCAACTCTCAAGCTGACATTTTCATGAGAAAACAAATTTGGACAATTGCATTTACTGCTTGCAAATCCTGAATGACCTGGAGAGCTACACAGTATTTCCACGCACATCTGCCCTCTTCTCTCCGGCCCACAGGTCTTAACTCACCCTTAGCTTTCTCTCTTCCCTATATATCCCTAGGGGCACCTATAACATGCTTCCATTTATTTATTGGGGGTAATTTGGAGAGTAAGTACTGCCTGCCTGCCATGTGTTTTCGCTCAGTGTCAGTAGCAGAGTAATTCTTACACTTGAACTGCGTTGTTCAAGATGCCAGGGCATTGATGTTGCAGAAAACAGCCCATCAGTTTAATCTTGGGGAAGCTGTCCCTGCACAGGCTGCAATCCCTGCTCTGCACCCCCACACCCACCCCCTGGAATGGGCCAAGCATTCCCTCTCTGAACTGTTTAAGATCAGGACTATTTTAAATTAGAGATGGGGGGTGTAATATTCACATAAACATGCTGAAAAATCTCAGGAAAGGGACTCAAGTCTAAACATGAAACTCATTTATGCTTTGTGCTCTCTTTTTTTGGGGGGGGGTTTGAGACAGGGTCTCACTATGTAGTTGAGACTAACCTGAAACTCACTATGTAGCCCAGGCTAGTCTCGAACTCACAGTAATCCTCCTGCCTCAGCCTCCCGAGTGCTGGGTGCCACCATGCCCAGCTTCGTATTCTCCTTGTATACATAGCCTGAAGGTAATTTTACACAGTACTTTTAGTGCACCTGCATTTGGACTGTGTCCCCTCAGATGGAGTCAACTGGGGGATTTTCCACATTGGGTCTTGGGTTTACGGATTAGGGATGCCTCAACCTGTAGTTCTCTGCTCTCAGATCTTCAGATGGATTTTATTATACTACTTCAAATCCCAAGCTTCATGGATTCAAAGATGCACCATTATTTTATATAACTTTGAGAACTGAAAACATCTGTGAGTGAAATTTTGACACTACACTTTCTCAACATTTAGAATTACTATTTTATACTTATTTTTAAAGTTCTTGCAAGATTCTTGGGGCTAGGGATTTAGCTCAGTGGTGCTGCCACCTGCCTCACAAGCACAAGGTCCTGAGTTTGATCTCTGGTACCAAAAAAAAAAAAAAAAAAAAAAAAGATGCTTGAAACATAAGATTGAATCATTCACTGCTTTTGTGCCTACATAAATGAGAAAATACATGTTATGTTTATTGATCACGAGATTTCTAGAAACTCTCCACGTTGAAAATCTGGCAGTACTGAATTACTTTTCATCTCTGAGGTATCATTGTCCATGTTCTTTTACATACCTTCATCCTCCACACCTTCCTGCTGATAATACCAAGTATCTTACAATGTCTCCACTGTGGCCACCTAGGTTCTTTCTAAGCCACGGACCTATACCTTAAGTTGTCATATTGGTGTTTTCTTAGTCCAATCGGATGTCAATGAAGGATTTTCAGATGACAATCAAGGTTTACATATCTTTCACAAATGTCTCTTAAATTGCCCAGTCATGCTGTTATTAACAATGCGATTCTCGGAGCTCCAGTGGCCCAATTGGTTAGTGTGTGGCACTTATGTAACAATGAGATTCTCATCATCGCAGGCCAAAACAACATGACATGGCTTTACTTGGACAAAAACAATCATGAGAGGCTATTAATTTCAAGGCTCATCCCAAATTCAGCAATGCAAAAGGGTGAAAAATATGTGTCATGACACAGAGGAACCATAAAGTATATACTGTTTTCTCTATAATGTTCTCCCCCAAGCCTTTACCAATCAAGTCTTGCTCCTCAGCTCCGTGCTCAGAGAAAGGCCTCTTTCTCTGGGAAGCCTTCTTGCTATCTATCTGGCTCCCACTTTAAGGCCTACGTCTCAGTCTGTGTCACATATTAACAAGTGTGATTGCAAGAAATACAAATGAGGAGTATATTGAAAGTACATGCATGTGTGTTTCTAAAGGAATTTGCATGCGTTAGCCATATTTGTGGTCAAATTTCACCCAGGTATCAGGAATGAGAATCATTAACACTCACTCATTCACTTATTCTTTTCACAAGCATTTATTGGACACCCTTTTTTAGTGTGCCCATTTCACAGCAGAATCCCTACACTCAGAGCTCCTCTCACTAAGTCTATTCGTGCTTTAAGGTACCTTCTGACAACAACCACTGAGTAAAAGAGGTGTGTAGAGCACAATTATTGAAAGAAAAAAGTTGAGCTTCTTGACAATAAACAATGTGTATAAAATGTCACATGATATATTTCATGTGAAGTGATGAGTTATACCTAAGAAGATACAGTAGGGAGGGAGGATAGGCTGTAACACGGCCTGTATGGCTTTGGCTTCCAGAAGGACTTCTCTGACCAGGTGACAACTGAACAGACCCCTGAGTTCAGAGCGCCTGTGAGGGGATCTGATGGAAGAGCTTCTCCATCTCGGTGACTTTCACATTGCTGAGAAGCAATACCTGACACCCACAACTTGCAAGAAGGAAGGTTTATTTTGGCCCAGAAATTGTAGAAGTTTCAGTCCATAGTCAGCTGGCTCCAAGGCAAGAAGGCCTGGCAGAGGGTCATGCAGATGGTAAGTGCTCATGGCATGACAGGCGAAAATCAGAGAGGAATCAAGAAAAGAGGAAGACAGACTCTGCCAGGCCATGCCCCGGTGACTCATCTCCTGCGACCAGGTTTCAGCTTCCAACATCACATTTGGCTCTAAGCTCATCAGTGGATGACCCAATGATGCACCCATGATCCAGTCACCTCCCAAAAGCACTATGTACAAGTGAGGTTTGGGGGGACATCTAGATATAAAACATAACAGCTTCCTAGGCAGGGTGAGCAGCAAAACTGTGAACAAGTTGGCATATTTGAAGGGAGTTCGTACAATAGGGACATCATGAATCATCACAAGTGATGTGAGAGGCACCCAAGGAATACAGTTGTTCAGCCTTGGGCCGGGGAGTTAGCTCAGTGGTGCCCTGCCTGCCTCAAAAGCACAAGGTCCCAAGTTTGATCCAAAAACAAACAAACAAAAAACAATTGTACAGCCTTGAATCCACTGGGAAAGTGATGCTAAGTTTTCTTCGCATGTTGTAAGTTGGTCCTGCTGTGTGTATTCAGGATCCTCTGACCCAAGCATGCTGACTCCCTAGTGATTTCAGGGATTGCACCCCACATAGTAACACTAGGTAGTCTCATTACCTACCTTTTCACAGAAGAATCCCTACATACTCAAAGCTTCTTTATTAAGTATATTTGTGCTTTAAGGAGCCTTCTGGTGACGACCACTGGACAAGAGGGTTGTGTAGAGCACAATTGTTGAAAGAAAAGTCACTTTTTTTCTTTATCTCCTTTTCTTTCCCAACCACACCCTGTGAAATTCATTCCCCTGGCCCTGCATGAAGATTTAAGGAGATGTTACAGACTCACGATACTAGATCTTGATGGGAAAGGTGAAAAAGATACAACATAAAAGACCCAAGAGTGAGGAGGACAGTCTCAGTCATCTCTGAAATTGATCTGTTGCAGGAGCCATATAGAAAACCTCTGAAAAGTATACTAAATCTAGAAGAGAAATCTATCTCCAGCCCAGACTATTCCAAATGTCTACTCTGCCTGTCCAATATGTAGATCTGTCACACATTCTCAGTGTAAAGCCAGAAGCAGGGTGGGGGAGAGGGTTGTTGGACTGAGGCAGACCTAAGTGCAAGGTGATGGAAGGAGGCCACACGAGCTGTCCCTTTGGCCTGTACCACCGTGCTTGAATCCTGGCTCGTGTGTTCTGTCACTTTGAAAAATCCTTCTAAACAAACCCAAATTTATATTTCTATATTTAGCAGTCCCCAGTTTGATTCTGATCCTGACTGGAGACTGCTTGGCCTAATGCCAGTGATTAAATTAGCCTGTGGGATATCTATTGCTGTGAGCGAACCAAAGATCCTGTGATATTTTTATAATACAACTAGAATACAGTGTTGGTAAAATTGTGCGCTTTTATACCTTGCAAAAGTCAGCTGCAAAATGGTTTAGAAGTTATGTCCCTTATTAAACTCACAAAGGCCACAGACACCGCAATCAGACTGAAAGAAACAGGTGAGGTTTGTGACTACCAAGACAGAGAAGACAAGGGTGTGACAAGTTCCTCCAACAAAATGCCCCACCCAGGCAGAATTGGGGTAGGCTCTCTTCTCTCTTTCATAAACCATTTCCTTTGGCATGCCAAAAAAAATAAAAAAAGAGAGATGAGAATGAAGTAGACACAGGACCATTCAGTGTAATAAGGGTTCTTACAGGGAGTCATGGGACGCAAAGGGACTTTAGATAAAAGCTAAGGAAAGGGAGGACTTTATTGACAGTAACTTAGCTATATTGATTCTTTACTTGCCACCAAGTGTCACACCAGGGTAGGGTGTCAATAATGGGGGAAATTAAGCTGGATGTGGGTGCACACCTGTAACCCCAGCATTCAGCTGAAGCAGGAGGATGGCCGTGAATGCACGCCAGCCTGGGCTATACAATGGGTTCAAAGTAATCCTGAAATATGTAGTGAGCCACCTTGTATCAAAATAGTAGTACTAGTAGTAGCAGCAGCAGCAGCAGCAGCAGTAGTAAACAGTAATGGGAACCTGGAGGTGAGATGTATGGGAACTCTCTAGATTAGCTTCACAATTTTTCTGTAAATCTATATCTAAAAAGAAGATAAATCCCACCAGCCTGTTGTTTTGTTGCTACTGAAGAATAGAAAAGATCCCCACAGTTAAACCTGGTGAAAATAAGATCTACAGGCTACCACTATCAACCACATCTGCCTCAGGAGAGTATTCAGAAAGGCCCAGATCCACATAGCTCAGGTCATTCCCTGTGGCAGAGCCTCCTTGTCCACCCCTGCCCCAAGAATTTTATGGGATCCAGGTTTGTTTCACATACAGATGCTTCTTAACCAATGATAGAGATGTAGCCCAACAAACCTGTTGTAAGTTAAAAATAGAGTAAATCAAAAATGCACTTAATACACATGTGCTAATCAGCTTCCCAACACTATAACAAAATAGCTGAGACAGTCGACTTATAAAGAGAAAGGACTTATTCTGTCTCACAACTTTGGAGGTTGGAAGTTTCAGCCAGTTGTTTTGGGCCTGTGGCAGGGCAGCACATCATGGCCAGAATGTGTGGCAGAGTAAAGCTTCTCTTAAAAGAGAAGCTAAGTGGGCTACAATCACCTAAGTCATAGAGGGTTCCACCAAGCCTTTGGGGCCCAGATCCTCCCACAGTGTACCCTGGGTGCCAGAATCAGAGATTTAGAATTTAATTTTTGCTCTGCTGGGTTTTGCTCTTGATCTAGGCCAGTCCCTCCTTACTATTTTTCTGTTCCTCCATTTTGGAATAGTAATACATACCCTGTGCCTGACACAACATCGTACCTCGGAAGTATGTAGATTTCTTGTAAATTTTATAGGGGTTCACAGCCAATTGTTTTCCTTGAATCTTAGAAGAGAGTCTGAACCCCAACTTCTGACTGATGCTGGAAAAGTTAAGACTTTGGAAACTCTTGGAAAATTAGCTGAATATTTTTGTATTGTGAGATGGACATGAGCCTTTGGGGTTCAGGATTGGAATACTACAGTTCGGATGTTCAATGTCCCCATATGTTAAAAGGCTTAGTTCCAATAGCAGATGCTATGGCTTATACCTAAACATCCCCCAAAAGCCCCATGAACTCATAGGTGGCGCTTTGGAAGGCGACTGGATCATGAGTGTGTGATACTGGGTTAGTGCATCGATGGGTTATAGCTGGATATGATGTTGGGAGGTAAAGCTGGTGGAAAGAGGTAAGTCACTGGGGCTGTGCCTGAAAGTATGTGTCCTTTCTGTTCTCTTGACCCCTCCCTACATCTTGCTGCCATGTCATGAACTGTTTCTCCTCTGCCTCATCCCTCTGCCATGCCACCCTGCTTTAGAGCCAGCTGACTATGGACTGGACCCTCTAGGACTGGGAGCCAAAATAAACCTTTTCTCCTTTACATCAGGGGTGGGGGGGTCACAGGTATTGTGTTTCAGCCACAAGAAAAGTAACTAAGACAGTGGCACTTGTAGGAAGAAATGAAACCTTTAGGTAGTTCTTAGGTCATTGGGAACATGCTCCTAAATGGGATGTGGAACCCTGGCCTCTTTTTCTCTTTTTCTACTTCTTGGCCATGAGGTAAGCATGCTGTCTGCCGTTGTCACCTGGCACCCTCACCAGAGCCCTAAAAGCAAGGGGTCTGCTTAATCATGAAGTAGAACTTCTAAATCAGTGACCAAAAACTAACCTTTGTCTTTGTAAGTTGTTATAGTGATGGAAAGTTGATTGACATAACATCTAACATTGAACATCATAGCTTAGTCTACCTGAAATGTGCTTACAGAACTTGCATTGGCCTACAGGTAATCATCTAACACAGAGTCTATTTTATATTTTTTTAAAAGTATTTAATAGCTTGCCTAATCTAATGAATACTGTATCAAAAGTAAAAACAGAGTGGTTGCATGGGTACTCTTTTTTGTTGTTGTTGTTGTTGTGTTTTTTTGAGACAGGTCTCACTATGTAGTTGAAACTGACCTGGAACTCACTATGTAGCCCAGGCTGGTCTCGAACTCACAGCGATCCTCCTGCCTCAGGCTCCTGAGTGCTGGGATTACAGTGTGTGCCAACACACCCAGCAGGTGCTCTTCTTTAATAGAAAAAATGCAGTAGAAAAATTAAGTAAAGGACCATTGGTATGTGAAAATGAAGATACCACATAAAGACAGAGACAAAAGATGAATGATATGTGATGTCTTTTTGAAAAGAGTAAAATACTCTATGATACAAAACAATACCATATGGACCTTGAGAAAGTAATATGCTGGCATCTGTTGAATTGAAGAATACCATATAGCCATGACCAAGAAGGTTCACTCTAGTGCCCAATCTTTAAAACCAGAAAAATATGAAAATATGGAAAACAAGGATCTTCCAAGGGACCCAAATTGGGAAATAACTGAATGTCCATAAGCAGGGAAATGAATGACTGACTGTGATAGGGGCATATTGCAAAATCCTATTGTAGCCATGTAAAAACAAATGAGCTCTTTAAACTGAAAGTGATGTCCCCACTGTTTAGGAAAGAAAGGCAAGTCATAGACAGATGGAAACAGTTTTATCAACACAACTAACTACCATCAGCTGAAGCGGGAAGAAAGAAGTGAACGTTTGATGAGTCCAGGGTGTCTTCCAGGAGATGCAACTGTTCTGAAGTTCAGGGTGATCGTGGCTGCACACCGATTGTACATTTTAAAGTGATTCAAACGGTGACTTTCATGTTATGTGCATTTTACCTCAATCAAAAATAATAATTGGTGGGCCGGGGATTTAGCTCAGTGGTTCCACCACCTGCCTTGCAAGCGCAAGGACTGGAGTTTGATCCCCGGGACCAAAAAATAATAATAATAATAATAATAATAATAATAATAATAATAATAATAATAATAATAATAATTAATAATAATTGGTGTCCTGGGTGGCTCATGAATAACAGAAACTTATTTCTTAGAGCTCTGGAGGCTGAGGAATCCAAGATCAAGTCACCTGCACTCTGAGTGCCTGTCGAGGGCCCACTTCCCGGTTCGTCGATGGCACCTTCTCACCACAGCCTCACACAGTGAAAGGTGCAGGGGGATCTCTGGGGTCCCTCTCATAAGGGCACTATGCTTATTCATGGAGGCTCTGCTCTGCTGATTTAATCTCCTCCAAAAATACTCACCTCCTGATACTACCAATGGTGGTTAGCTCTCAGTGTAAGAGAGTGGGTCACACACATATTCAGACCATAACAACTAACGTGCACATACACACACACACACACACACACACACACACACACACACACATTTTTATAGTGCTTCTCTGAGAACTGTTTTGCAGGGAGAGAGCTTCTTCCTGGTAAAGGAGACATGGTATTGTTGAAGGGTTCTTGGAAGGAAAGATGAGTCTTGCTAGGAATCCAGAGTTTCTATGGAAGGAAATGAATTCACCAAGGGGAATAGAAAGGAGGGGAGCACAGCAGTACTGGGAGATGAATGAGGCTGCAAGGAGATATTAGGGAGAAATCTGTTGAATGGGAATGTTCTGGGGAAACTCTATGTGCTGAGAATATCCCTCCACCCTGACATCACAACCATCAGTAGGCATCACACGTGCTCAGTGATGCTTAGTGATGCAAGATTTCTTGTGGAAGCCAAGAAAGGGGATGAGATAAAATCTAAGTCATGATGAAAGCTGAAATGCTCTCAGACACCTGTAGCACTCAGGAGGCTGAGACAAGACAACCGTGAATTTGAGGCCAGCCTGGACTACATAGCAAAAACTGTTAAAAAGGAAGAAAGTGGGGAGAAAGAAGAGAGAGGACCAAGAAAAAAAATTGGGATGAAACCAAAACTCCCAAGGAGCTCAGAAGACAACCTTCAGTAGACTGATTCTCTAGAAGTCATGCCCTCTGTGCCTTCACATTGAGGGTACACATACTTCCTAAGGACATGACCCGGGTGTTTTTCATATCTGTGGTGCCCACAGTACCATGGAATACAAGCAAAATATTCCTCGTCTGAAAATCTAATACCCTGTGCCCCAAAATATGAAACTTTTTGACTGCTGACAGAATGCCAGAAGTGAGAAATTCCATATCTGACCTTTGTGATGGGTCATAGTCAAAATGCAAATTATCTTTAGGCTACATGTATAAAGTGAGTATAAAATATCAATGTTGCATTTAGACTCTATCCACAAGATATCTACTATATAAACACATGTGCTCCTAAATTTGAAAAAAATCCAAAGTCTGAAACACTTCTAGTCCCAAGATTTGGATAAGACAAACTCAACCTGTGCAACGCTAGGTCCATAATAGGTGCTCAATAAACATTTGTACTGCTGAACTGGATTGAAAAGGTAGATTTCTTTTTTGTGTGTGTTCTTTCTAATATAAGTCACCAGGTTATTAATATTGACAAAATTAAGCTCATCCCCAAAGTGCAAAGGGCTTAAAAGCCTCTGCCTGGTCTTCTCTCAGTCACGCCTCTCCATCACAGGCTTTTTTTGTCAGTACTAGAAACACAGGTCCCAAACATGTATCCTCATCTAGTCCTGTGACCTATGAGAGTCACATTCACACCACAAATGCGAGTAGGATAAATTGCCATGGTTCCAGTAACTGGCACAAAATTAACTGATCACTTTCCAGACAAGAGTCAACTTCTATCCTCCTGGCTTCATGGGCGCCATTTGTACGGTCATTCCATCCACCTAAAAAGAGGCTGCAGGAAAAGATCACACACTGGGCCTGGGAAGAGTTTAGAGTCCAGACGATAACCTCTGACATCCGCTTAGCTCTGGACAATTTACTGAATTCTTTGATAGGCACCATTGTTTTGATCTTGAAATAACCCTAAGAGGTACATGGGGAAAGTTTTTTTAGCCCCTTGCTCTGGGTGATCAAACTAAAGATCAGAAACAGGTAACTGTGGCAAGCAATGGGATTTCCACTCAGAATCTTAACGATACGGATAGATTTCGTAAGGTAAGTCAAACATTGGGGGAACGGACTCAACCGATCGAAAGTAAAATATTTGTTCATGTGTTTCATCATTTGCACACGTGTTTACATTTGTATCCTTCAACTCTGACATGCAATTTAATACCACTCCATGTTTTATAATTAATAAAGGTCACATCTCCTTTCCTAAAAAAAGAAACATACTATCAATTTATAATGGTAATCAGTCAATTATAATATGCTGTTTTAAGAACAGCATGGCTTCATTCATTGATTCAAATGATATTTGTCGAGTACTTAATATACGCCAGAACGAGAAAGAGGAAGAGGGACAGGTACAGTGCGGAATTTAAGAGGTGAGAGCTTGATGACCTAAACCAAATCCCGGCTCGGTTATTTCAGCCTTGAAACTTGTGTAATGTTCACATGTTACAGAGAGCTTCGGTTCCTTCTTCTGTAAGGTGGAGAAAAAGAACATATTTCGCAGAGCAGCTGTGAGGACTCTATGTTCGTTAAGATATGCACAAATGTTGTAATAGTGCTAGGTAGATTTTATGTGCTGAATAAATGCTAGCTATTGATATTTATTATAAGAAACAGTGAGGTAAAAGAATATATAGATAGAGATAAATTTACCTTTTAAAATTACAAATAAAATCTGTAATTTAAAAAATAATTATAGGCCGGGGATTTAGCTCAGCGGTTCGGTGGCCTGCCTTGCAAGCGCCAAGGACCCGAGTTCAATCCCCGGTACCAAATAATAATAAAAATAATAATAATAATAATAATAATAATAATAATAATAATAAGCCAGATACATACATAGCCAACAGATTTTTAATGAAAATATAAAGAAATCTGAGAGGCAAATAAGAATCACCTCATTAAACAGTACTGAAACGACCTGAAGTCCACATGTAAAGAAATACCACAAATCTAAATGTAAAAGCTTAAAATACAAAACGTTATCCCAAATGTTTTCTTTATGCCAAACCCTTCCTGTGTCTCTGACTTGCAAAAAAGCCAATGATCTATTTGTTTTCTGTCGTGATCATTCCGCATGTTTTTTTAATGTCTTATAAGGCAGAACTTTAAATATTTAGGTTTTTTTGTTCTATCTTATTTCCTTTGCATAATGTCTTTGAGATTCACCCATGTCCTCCACCTCCGCAAACCCACAGACGATAAAGCTAGTCAGGAAAAGCAGTGATTTGAAGCCAAGGCCGGAGGATAGGAGGGTGGGGAATACACATAGCCCTAAGGCAGACACCATTGATCAGCCACACCCACAAGGCGGGCAGGACTCAGCGCTGGCACAGACAGAAACCTTGAACACAGAAACAAAATGGGACTCAGTGATTCACTATCCCTCCCCTAGAAAATAAACCACTCATTCAAAACTACTAAAGGTTTTTGGTTCGTTTTTCTTTTTCTTCTTTAATTTGGGGGCTTGACGTTTTTCTTCTTTTTCTTTTTCTTTTCATCTACTTTTGCTCTCTCTGCCCTTTCTTTTTTTCTTCTTTTTCTTGTGTGTTCTTTTCCAGTACTTTTATCTAATTCTATTAATTTTTACTCCTCAGTAGGATTCTTTACCTCACTTTTCCTATTTTACTTCTTTCACTTTTCACCTCCCTTCCCCTTCCATTTTAAATATTACAATTAATCTATTAATTGTTAGTGATTTAGTTGACTGTATGCTATTATTCTTGCTGAGGGTTTTTGGTTTTGTTTTGTTTTTTGTTTTGGGGGGTGTTTTGTTGTTTTTTTGTTTTGTTTTGTTTTGTTTTTTGTACCTGTGATCAAACTCCTTGCGCTTATGAGGCAGGATGCGGAACCACTGAGCTAAATCCCTGGCCCTACTGCATGCAATTATTAATGAATTATTCTCTACTGAAATGGTGGTATAGATGTTGCATTAGTAGATACTTATCTTATGCCAATATTTGGGTTTTTCTGTGTGTTTCTACATTATTATTGCAGACCTCTTTTCTGTTATTAAGGGTGCTACACTGGTAGCTTTCTTGGTTCTTATAGTATGTCAGTATCTGCTCTGTCTGTCAATCTGTTACTATGGCTGATTTCATTGTTACTGCCAATGTTTCACAGTTGTTGCTAGTAATTGGTTTTCAGTACATGCCAATATCAGGTTTATTCTGTGTCCAGAAAACTGGGTGTTGGGCCAATTACACTGCAGCCTCCCCTCCCAAATTAATGGAGTGGTTGCATCTTAGAAGAGAGATGAAAGCCTATAGTTTAGCTACGCCCAGAGCATATCACTGGAAAGCCAATACTAACTCGAGAGATCTCCAAACTAGCAACAAAGCCTTCCCACTATAATTGACCCTCAACACACACACACACACACACACACACACACACACACACACACTCTCTCAGAGGAAAATTTCCCACAGGAGCAAGGATACCTGGGAGATAAGCAATGTCCCTCCCCCATGGGAGCTAACAGACCAGCAAAAGCTATCCTGGGTAACAAAAGCAAAGGAAGGGGCATCACATTCCTGACTTTCAAGTTAGATTACAAAACTACAGTGATTAAAAACAGCATGGTATCAGCACAGAAACAAACATGTGGATCAATGGAACAGAAGAGAGGATGCAGATCATCCATGGGAATGGTCACCAGTGTGATCTTTGACTAAGGCACCAAACACATATGCTGCAGGAAAGATAGCCTTTTTAACAAGTGGTACTGGGAAAATTGGTTATTCACGCAGAAAAAGTGACTCTAGATCCATATCCCTTTCAATATACTAAACTAAAATTAAAATGGATCAAAGATCTAAATATTAAAACAAAAGCACTTATTCTGGTGAAAGATGAAATAAGTAAAAATTTTAAAGTCATAGGTGTAGGCAAGGACTTTCTGAAGAGAACCCTCTTTGCACAAGAAATAGCATCAAGAATCAGCTAATGTGGTTATATCAAATAACTTTAAAAGCTTGTACACAGCAAAAATAAAACAACCAACACAGTGATAAAAAAACCTACAGAATGGCAAAAAAATTTTGATGACTAGTTCTCAAATAGAGGGCTATTATCTAGAATATATATATATATAGAAAAGTCAAAAGTTAGAGCCCCTAAAATAAAAGACTTAATCAAAAAGTAGACAGTTGAAATGAAGAAATATTTCTCAGAAGAAAAAAATACAAATTGTCAATAAATACATGAAAAAATGTTCACACCTCTCTGGCCATTAAAAAAATACAAATTAAAAGAGCACTGAGATTCCATCTTACTCCAAAAAGAATGGCTATCATCAAGAAATCAGATAATAACTACTACTGAAGAGACTGTGAGGAAAAGCAACCCTCCCACATTTTGGTGGAAATGTGAAGTAGTACAACCACTATGAAAATTAGTATGATAATTCCTCAAAAAATTAAAAATAGAAACTCCATTCCACCAGTTGCTCCCTTCTGGGTATCTTCCTGAAAGAGTCAAAGACATCCCATTACAGTAATACAAGTACACCTATGTTTATAACAGCACAGCTCAAGTAAATCTTAAAAGTGGCCCATATGCACATCAACAGATGAATGGATAAAGAGAATGTGGTATTTATACATAATAGGGTATTACTATACCATAAAGAAGGATAAATTTGAGTCATTCATAGGAAAATAGAGATCATAATATTAAGTGAAATAAATCAGACACAGAAGCTTAAGTATCATTGTTCCTTTATGTGGGAAACCAAAAGTATAAATAGAGGGCAAATAAAATATAGATGAGAGGAAGTAGGAAGACAGATGGTTTGCAAATGGAAAGGGGACAAAGAGATGGAGGGGAGAGGAAGGGGAAGGAGAAGCAAAAGGAACGAAGATGAGTTGTGTACACACACCAGATCCCTACAATGAATGCAATCATTATTTATTGCAAACGTGTACTCACAAAAATATATAATTTTTAAAAATAAAGCATAAAGAAGGTATGTGTAGATAATATGCAAATGGAAATAAAGTGTTTGTAAATGGGGAGGGGAGGAGGGAGTGAAGGGAGGGTAGGGACAAGGGGAAAAAATGAGAACCAAGACCTGTCCTGTAAAGGTACAAGATCCCAATGATGAATGTAACTGTACCATATACCTAAACAGTACCAATAAACTCAATAAAATAAAATAATAAAATATGTTAACATTCAAAAAAAAAGGATAATATGCAAATGTTATACCATTTTATGTAAGGGACTTGAGAATCTGTAGAGTTTGATGTCCTGCAGGTGGTGGGTGGAAACTAGAGCCAATCTTCTGAGGTTAGCAAGGATAACTATATTCGGGTTTGCATTTGATGTGGGGTGTTTTTAAAGATCTTTTTTCTGAAAGCAATTTGAAAATGACTGTTTCAGAGTTGGGTTAAAAACTTAAACCTCTCCAGGGTGGATAGGGAAGCTAAGTCAGTGAAGGAGGCTTTGATAGACACTGGGGGACTGACAAACTGGAGAGTGCGTTATCTCTAAAAGGCAGCTGCTACTCTACTCTGGAAAGTTATCGCTCTGGGAAAAGGAAAGCCCAGTGTTGCCATATCTGCCAATCTTCAAGAGAAATTAGGGGGCAAACAAATTTGTTTAAAAGCTAATGTCTCTCAATTATTCAACAGCACCAGCAAATTCAGCTTGTTTTAGAATATCACATAGGTCCAAAAAGCACATCAATGACCTGGATTAGGTCTCTAGATCACCAATCAGCCTGGTTTGAAAGTACTCAAAAATATAATTGCTTTTTGTTCTTTGGTGGGTTCACACTTTCTGTAAAAGAAATGGCTATTTTCTCCCTTTTGGTTTTCCTGTAATCATTAGATCCCCATCCTCAACCCAGGGCCTGGCATGTTTGGCACCCAAATATTTCTGGACAACTAAAGGGGTCATTGCCATCTGGATCTCTCTAAAAATCCCAAACAAATTTATCCTTTGCTCTGATACCACAGGGAGGCAGTCCTAATCCTTCAGAGTCAGCTGGTACTAGGAAGGTAGTGAGGCTAGAACTACTCAGAAACCACTGCTGGGTAGGCAAGCCACACATCTGCATCTGTCTGAGCACTGGAAGACAGGTGCTACTCTCCTGGCCAGAGGCACCTGCTGCGTTTCCCTTCTCCTTTAAAGAACAGGTAACTTCTGGTTTAGGCCAGGAAGCCCCCATCACCATGAGTTCCACTTCAGGAGGATGGAAGCCTTCTTGCTCTAAGGAGGGAACACCGGCACCCACTTCCGAGCCACCATATCCAAACAGTTGCGTCTGTTTCAGCAAACACCCCAAGATGACAAAGACAAGTTTTTCCATACCATGAAAGGAGCAATTTAACCAACTCTGCAAGTCTTGCAAAAGAGATCACTGGATAATTCTGTGGACCCAACCCACTTTGGCCTACTCAAAGATAGAGAGAGTTAAAGTTGCAAATTAGGGAGAAATTGTCTTGCAAGAGTATTCAGTGGGTGGCAAGGCCTCTAAGAAGGGGTATTTTCCTTTCACCTAAGTCTAGTCAGAGGGACTCCGAGGAAAGATTCGGAGGACCTCCCTTGCATGCCTGGAGTTTGGATGACATAGTGGAAGGAACGTGCTCCGGAACTTACAACCTCCCTATGACAGTGCCTCTCTGGAAATGAGAAAAGCTGTATTTAATGAACCAGCAGAGGAAGGCATGTTCCTACAGAGGTAATTAACTCACTGCAAGAAAACCAGTCATGCAGGCCTCTCCCAGCTCTCATTTCTCCTTCTTTCCCCTTTCAACCCAAAGAGTCAGAAATATTAGCTAGCAATCTGTGGCAGGGCACAAAATGGGAAACAGGAAAGAAGCTTATCTACTTACTCCGGATACCCCACTCTACCCAGTGTAGATGTGCATACAACTCCATACACACAACTCACTGTCTGTACCACTTGAGGCATAGCAGGGATGGAAATGGGGACAGAATATTCAACCTTGAATAAAGTTAGAGACCTTTTTTCCTCAAACATGGCCTCCATTGGATATATTCATTTTAAAAATGATAATACTATAGCTAAAAATGATCAAAGGATGATGTTTAATTCTTAAGAATGAGCTCGTAGCTCTGTCACCCATTCAAGGTTTCATCAAAATGCAGAGGAGACACTATCCCCAGGTGCATAAAGAAGAAATGATGAGATCATAAAAGTCACAGCTCTTTATATGCAGGAAGAGAGGAAGAGAGTCTGAGAAATAGGATACCTGAGGCATCAGAGGCGTGAGAGAGTCCGGTAGGCTGACACGGCCGAGGCCCCCTGGAGGGACATGGTGGCAGAGGTGTGGAGAAGACAGACAGAGCCAGTGGAAAGATGCAACAAGCTGCTCTGAAATGAATTCTTTCTTCTTCCCGAGAAAGAAAGCATCTGGGAAATCAAGAGATGGGCTCAGCTGGGGACTTTCACACCATGAAATAGGCTCAGCTGGGGGCTTTCACATCATGAACCCTAGTGATGGTAGGGCCAGAGACTGGAAGCCCTTTGGAGCTTATTCCAACGCAACGCCCCTTATCCAAGTTTTATCTTGCCCAAGTGTCTGATACATTCAGTCACCTACAGTTGGAAAATATTAAAAGGAAATTTTCAGAAGTCTAAACAATTCCTAAGTTTAAAATTTCATGTCATTCTCGGTGAAGTGATGTCTTACCTCTTGTACCAGAGAGCTGAAGCATTTCACTCATTAGTCGTTAGGCAGCCACCTAGTTATCAGGTCAATGGTTGTAATATAATATCACAGTGCTTGTGTTTACAAAACTCTTATTTTACTCAATAATGGCCCCAAAGAACAACAGTAGCTATGCAAAGGAGGCACCAGGACAAATAAACATGAAAGGACAGATTAACTCTGCTATTGTGTGGCAACGCTGTCAACCATATAGGAAAAATCACAGTACACATAAAGTGTGGCACCATCTGGGGTTTCAGGCAAACTGGGAGTTTTGGAATGCGTCCCCTGCAAATAGGTGGGTGTGACTACTGCAGTCGGAATGAAAGGGGAGGCCTTGAAGTCAGACTATGGGAAAGCAACGCTATGAACCTGAGAACCCCTCTCTGGAGGCACAGTTGACTGGGACCAGCCAGCTGTGAATGGGAGGAGTAGAATAATGGCATAAGTCAAGGATGGCGATTTCTTGGAGCCTGAGCAACGGGGAAGTGAATAGTGCTAGCAACGAAGACGTGAAACAGACAAGGAGAAGGAATTTGGAAGCAACATAATGAGTTCAGTTTCAGGTGTGTTGGGTTTGAGGTGCTATTGGCAGAACGTTCTTGGAAGATGTATACAATGCAGCTGAAAATTCAGATCTTGGAAATCCAGAGAGGTCAAGGCTATAATCCCGGGTGTTCTCTCCCAAACCAGTGTCCTGCTAAAGGGGGTAGCGCCAACATAAGACATTCATCTGCAGTTGGAAAATTCTCTCAATTATTTTTAGCACGTCTTAGAAGTAGAGGAGAAAAATGGATCTCCTTTAACATTTTCATTACATTCATTCTAAAATTATACTCTCCTGATTTCCAAGGACTTCCAGTGCCTGGTGTTGATATATAACCCTCTGTATATAATGCTGAATTACTCACACCTCTTCCAGGGCTCACTTCTGACATGGGATGTCAAACAGAAATAGAACACGCGTCTCCTGCATCTGGGGATGAAACCTTGCAGAGAATTCTATGGGCTGCAATAAATAATTCCTAAGTTCCTGGAAAGGAGCTCTGTGCATGGACAACACAGGGTCACTGCAGATTTATGACTGTATCTTCAAGGCAGCAGGCTATCCACATCCCAGGAGCCTGCAGATGAGTGGGAGGTCCAGGGGATCCAGGCTACGAAAAGACAGCTGGTCCCAGGACGGTGACACCTGGGCATCTCAGGAGCAATGGAACAGATGTTCCCATTTTCTAGCCTGTGTGCCTGCTACCCGCACTGCTCAAGAAAGAACCTGAGGTTTATTGAAGTCTTAGTGCATTGCCCAACAGCCACTCAAATCTGATACCAAGTGCACTGAGACAAGTTTCTGCTATCGTTAGTAAAAATTTGCTGGGCTGCTCAGCATGCCCAGGGATTGGCCTCAGAAGAACTGATTGAAAAATGCCTTTCTGGGCCCTTCCTACCCACTCATTTTTTTCTCATTTCCCACTGTTTTCATCTATCTTTGGCTTCCTCTCTCTGTATCTCTCTTGTAAGTTTCCTAAGAAAACCTTCTTGTTCCTAGTCTTAGTTAAGCACCTTACTTTTCAAGCTCTTAGTTTTCAAACTTGCACAATGAAGGTGTTAGATCAAGTGTTTCCCAAACTTTAATATGTAATGACTCATCTGAAAATGTTAAAGCAGAGATTCTTATAGTAAGACTGGGGTGGAACCCAATATTCTGCATTTCTACTAAGATTCCAGTGATTTCAACGTGAACCACACTTTATGAAGGGAAAGTATCACAGGTGACAAAGAAACTTTACCAGCTATGCTATCTCCACCTATGTTGGAAGTATCATGGATGGGGCCAGGGAAAACAGATGTGATAAATGTGGTCATCACATTAATATCTGCCTCTAAAGGAATAAATGCTTCTAAAACTTTTGTTGTTCTCTAACAGGCAGCATATCTCAAAAAAGCACATCTTTCATCTCACGGATGAAAGAGTCTAAGGAAATCATGGCCTCCGTGTTAATCATAGAGGATGGGTGAAAACATTTAAAAAGCAGGGACAACAATATGGGTGAAAACATTTAAAAAGCAGGGACAACAAAAATATATATAAAAGTAAGCATCAGCAAAGTACAGGATCAGGGAAAAAATATAGATGTTAGCAAAATAAAAAGTGAGTTTATAGAATAGGTCATTAAGAGAGAACTGTAAAGAGCGGTCAAGGAACAGAAAGAGAGAAGATGCAAACAAGCACAATGGAGAACATAAAAGGGTGAGTAACAGTAGAACAGATGAAATGCTGCTGATCTTAAAGGAATATTGCGATCAAGTCAATATCAGCAAATTTTGAAACCCAGACGTGAGATGAATGAGTTCTCAAGTGCAAAAATACCTAACAGAATAGACAGCTTATTTATGCTATAATATTTGAGACATTTAGAAAATAAAGAAAGAGAGGCTTCTCTCCAAAGCGTACACTCACATGAAAGTAGAACCAGAAAGCCTTACTGATGCACTGCCTAACATTTATGCTAGGGATGGGTATAGCTCAGTGATAAGGTGTTAGCCTAGTGTGCAAGAGGGCCTGGGTTTGATCCTCCACCTTGTAAATAATAATAATATTAATAATAATAATAACAACAATCATAATTCTTATAGTATAAAAGTGTGCCCCCACCAAAAACAAAGGATAAAAAAGGAAAGCAATTTCCCTTATATGAAAAACCATAACCATCTTAATAAAACCAAACAAAAAAAGAAAACTCTAGATTAATTTCACTTATAAATAAAAATGAAAAGTAAAAATAAAATATAGGATTTTCAACATATATTTCCAATATATACTTTAAAATAATTCATCAAAATCAAATCAACCTTTATAGAGTGCAGACTTTAGACAGGGGGCAGAGAGGGGGAGGGGGAGAGGAGAGAGAGAGAGAGAGAGAGAGAGAGGCTAGGAAAACTAGAGATTACCACACATTCCTAGGCCTGTTCTCATAGAGCAAGGATACTGTAATGGAACCTTCTTAAAATTAGACCTTCGATTCCCAAGTCCCCACTCCTCACCCTTAATCAGTTTAAAGCATCCCGAAGGATCCTTTACTCTGTCTCCCATTGCAATGGAATGATTGACAGTTGTGAAGATCTCTTCAACAGAGCTGTTTTCTCCTCTCTCCCTAGCCTTTTGCTTAATATTTTCCTAATCTTTTAATGATCCAATCCTTTCATATAATATTCTAAATTGTAAAGAAATCCCTCTGTAACACCCTCTTCTGTCCTCAGCTCATATAAATTTATTTACAGAAAAATAATGTGTCTGTCCAAAAAGAAATGCACCTTGCTGGGCCCGGAAGTTAGGAGATAAGAGCACAGTACTCTGGAAACAAAGATGCCACTCAGCCCAACATAGGGGTTTCCTGCCCATTGTCTCACTATACTTTTTCTCACATAAAAGCCCTTCACTTCCCTGAGATTCCTGAGATAGAAATCTGAAGTGGAAAGGAAGATCCTCTAACTTCAAATCCAGCTTTTAATAAGTTTATTCCCTCCCACTAACTTCCGTCTCCCAAGTGTTCAGTTGAGCAGCACAAATGTTAATTCCAGTAACAATCTCACTCCAGAAGTAAAGTATTACCCTCGTAGTGTTTGAAAGTCCCCGAAAATTCTTGTGTTGGAAACTTAATCTCTAATGCAAATTTTGGGGGGTGAGGCTTGACTGGAGGGTGTTTAGATCATAAAGACTTCACCTAAATAAGCGAAGTAAAAATGGGCTGCTCTTCCACCACTTGAGGAACAACATCCTTCCCCTCTGGAAAATGTAACATTTAAGGTGTCATCTTGAAAGTAGAGACTGGGCTCGCCAGCACCGAACCTGCTGACACCTAGATCTTGGACTTCCCAGTCCCCAGCTGTGGAAACTATGAGAAATAAATTTCTGCTCTTTATAAATCACCAAGTCTGTTGTATTCTGTTATGACCGCACAAATGAACCTAGATGTTCTCCAAAGTGAAGGTGCAGAGTCAGAACAGAGAGTTGAGCTCCATATTTCTCTGAGAGTAGACTGGCTTTATTTGAAAGGGAGTGTACAAGTACAACTCCAAGGACATTTTCATCAATACTAAAGATTTTGAAGGGCCAGAGATTTAGCTCAGCAGTTCAGTGGCCTGCCATGCAAGCGCAAGCACCCAAGTTCAATTCCCGGTACCAAAAAGGGGGGGGGGTTGTTGGTGAGCACTTAGAAGGGGCAAATAGCCCCAGGAGAACCAGAGTAGATTAGCTATAAGTTTCACAGAGATGGCCAGGAATGAGGAGGAGGAAGCTAAGAGCCTTCATGAAGTTGAAATGAGCTTCAAAATCTGCCCTGAAAAACTCATCCCTGCAGAGGGACTGACTTTAATTGGATCAGACTGTGGAGCAATGTACTGTATTTGCAAGGACTGTGGAAGACAATAGAGCCATCAGCTTTTAATTACCGAAGAATAGGCAGACCAGACAGAAACTTACGTCAGAGGAAGAGAAAGTCCAGTACAGCCTGGCTAAAATCACTATCAACGCAGCACTGAGCACGTGCAAGACCATAGTTTCAGAAAAATATCAAAGGCATTTAAACTTGTGTGTCTGATTTATAAGGATTTAAAGAAAAAAAAGAATTGAAGGGAAAAAATGGAAATAGAGCCTTTGCAAATGGAGAGGAGAAGGATTGAAGCGAGAGTAAGGGAAGGAAAAAAAAAGAATTAAAATGTGTGATGTACTTCTACAAATTTCCCATGATGAATGTGATCACTGTAAACTGCAAACAAAGACTATGCAAAAAGCATGGGAAAATAGAATTCAGTGAACTAGCTTAACCAAGTCACAAGACAAATAAATGATCAAGTAAAACAAAACAACACCACAAAGCCATCTTGGGTGGAAAATCAGTATTCAGAGTTGTTACAATACATTATCTAAAACGCTCAGTTTTGAAGCCAACAAACAAAGAAGATTGAGATGATGATAGAAGCTGGCTTTACAGAGACCAGATGCTGACTTGGTTGACAAAGACTTTGGAGCACCTCCATGTTGAATATCCCTAATGTATAAATCTAAAATCCAAAATGCTCCAAAATCTGAAAATTTATGAGCATTGACATGATGCGACAACTGGAAAATTCTGCACTAGATTTTGTGAGATGGTCATGATCAAAATCCAGGCACATGAAATATACTGTGTAAAACTACCTTCAGTATACATGTATAAGATGTTTATGAAACATAAATGAATTTCCTGTTTAGACTTAGGTCCCCTCTCCAAGATATTGCATTACGTATACGTAAATATCAAACCTCCCAAAAGAAGAACGGAAAACTGAAGCACTTGTAGCCCCACACATTTCGGATAAGGGATACTCAACCTGTGCTATAATTAGTTCAAATAGCTAACGGAAGATATGAGGGTAATATCATATGTGATACAGAATATCAACAGTGATATAAATGATAAAAAAAAGAACCAAATAGAAGTTTTGGAATTGAAAAACATAAATAACTAAAATGCAAAATTTATTAGAAGGGTTCAGTTGTAAATTTCATCTGAGAGAAGAAAGACTCAACCGAGAAAAAGATGTTCAGGAAAAATAAACAGATCTGCAAGGAAAAATACAATTATCCACACAAAAGTGTGCACAAAGGTAATGCCAGAAGAAGAGAAGAGAGTAAAGGACCAGAAAAAAAGAAGTATTTGAAGAAATAAGGACAAAAACTTTCAAATATGATTGTTTTAAATTAAAATTTAATTTAAAATTTAAAATTTGTAATTAAATTTTTAATTTTAAAATTTAATTTAAAAACAAATCTTTGCAAACAATTAGCTCACCAAACTCCAAGTGGGATGAATACAAAGATTCATACCCCATTACATCATAGCCAACATGTTGAAAGACAAAGGAAAATTTTGCAAGCAGAAGAAAATTTTGCAAGAGAAAAATAGTTCCTTGTACACAAATGAATCGCAGTATGATTAACTGTTGACTTCTAATCAGAAATCAGAGAGCCGAGAAGGCAGTGAGCGTCCTATTCATTTTTTTTTAAAAAAAAAAAAAAAAAAAAAAAAAAAAAAAAAAGTCAAATAAAAATATTTTATCCAGCAAACAAATGTTTCAAAACCAAATAATTCAAGGTTAAAATTTTTAATTGTTTAAATTAAATTTTTAAACTTTTTTAAAGGGAGAGATTAAAATATTTCAAGATAAACAAAAAATAAGAGAAGTCATTGTTAGAAGACCCATCTTATAAGAAATAATAAAGGAAAATAATAGAAATTATAAAGGAAGTTCTTCAGGAAGAGAGAAAACACCAGACAGTAATTCAAATCCACAAGAAAAAACAAAAATTTCTACTGAAGATGAAAGTATAAAGTATAAAAATCTCTACTGAAGTATAAAAACAGTATAAGTGTGTATTTCTTCTTTCTCCTATTGTTTCATTAAATTTATTGATATATTTTAAGTATATAATACAGCTAAATTCATCATTGGGAACTTGTACCTTTACATAATCCATCTTGGTTCTTATTTTTTCCCCATTCCCCTGCCCTTCCTTCAACCCCTCCACTCCTCCTTAGTTACAAAGACTTTGTTTCCATTTTTTTCTTTTCTCATATTTTTCCTTTCCTTTCTTTTCCTTCCCCTACCCCTCCCACTTCCCCTACCCTTTACATATTTTCTTCCAATTTCACATTATTAATTATACATTTTATCCTTATTTACACTTTTAGTTTCTCACACCAGAGAAACTATTCAATATTTACACATGTGTCCAATTTTTTTTCACTTAAGAGGACGGCCTCAATGTTCATCCATTTAGCTATAAATATCTCTAGTTTCTCATTCTTTATGGCTGAGTAGTATTCCATTTTATTAAACACACACACACATCTTTATGTGGTCTCCAGTTGATCGGCAATTGAGCTATAAAAAAAATTTAACTATTACAAACTATGCTGCTTTAAACATGGTTATACGTATATCACTGTGGTATGATTCTTTTAACTCTTTTGGGAAAATACCAGCAGAAAAATAACTGGGTCCAATGGAACCCATAATCCTACTTTTTAAGGTATCTCCATATTGATTTCCACAGTGGTTGTACCAGTCTGCACTCCTACCAACAACGGAGATTTCCTTTTTCCCCACAGCCCCACCAGCATTTGTTATTGGTTGATTTCTTGGTAGCAGCCATTCTTTCCAAGGTGCTGTAGAATCTCAGTGTTGTTTTATCCTTTCTCTTCTTAACTGACTTAAAAATATTTGCCAGGAGCTGAGAAGGTAGCACATGTATAAGTCCCTAGTTTCAATCCCCAACACCACAAAACAAAACAAGAAAAAGGGCACAATAACGTGAGGGGGTTGTATTGTTGGGCCTATAATAATATATACAAATATAATATATAAAAATATAGTTAATAATAACAGTACAAAGGGGATGGGTGGCAAATTCTGTCTGGGAGGAAATGACACCAGGTGGTAACTTAGAAGTACAGGAAGAAATTAAGAGAACCAGGAATGGCAAATAAAAGAAACTCTATAAATATATCCTTGCTCTTCTTGATCTTTCAGCTTCTCTAAAAGTTATACACTATAAAAAGTAATAATTATAACAATGTATTGATAGTATTTAGCATATATGAACATAAAGCATAACAGTGCAAAAAAAGCAGGGAGTAGGAAATAGAACTATACAGGTCTGATATTTCTGTATCTCACTGGAATTAAGACAGTATAAATTTGAAGTTGATTCTGATAAATTATGATATATAGTGTAGCCCTGAAACAACTTTTTGGAAAATATCTTGAAAACCATAAATTTAAAAATCAGCAAAGGAATTAAAATGTTTTAATAGAAAATATTAATTTAATAAAAAAGAGAGGGTGAAGGGAGGGCAGGGACAAGGGGAAAAAATGAGAACCAAGACCTGTCATGTAAAGGTACAAGATCCCAACAATGACTGTAACTGTACTGTATCCCTAAAATGTACCAATAAACTCAATTAAAAAAATAAAAGAAAACAATGAAGAAGCCAAGAAAGAAAAGACATGAGACTTATAGAAAACAAACATTAGACAAAAATCAAATCATTAATAAAGGTAGAATAAGAATATATTAGACAATCCAATCAAAAGACATCTGTAGATTCAAGGTAGATTTTAAATAAGTGGGATCCAACTATAGGATCCAAGTGCAAGCGATGTACTTTGAATTCAAATGTATAAATAGTTTGAAAGTTTAAAAACAGGAAAAAAGGTACAGATACACCATGCAAAAGCAACCACGAGAGAGCTCCAGGGGCTATATTAATAACAAGCAACATAGATTCTTTTTAAAAGTTACTAGAGATAAAATGGTATACTTATAATATTGAAATCATCAATCCTATAGGAAATATAACCATTATAAACATTTGGTCCACCTAAAAGAGCTCAAACATACACAAAGCAATACTTGGAGAACTGAAGGAAACACTAGACAGCTCAATAATCATCATTGGAGTCTCCAATATCCCATTTTCAATAAAGGAAAGAAAAAATAAACAGAATATCCATAAGGATTTAAAAGACTTAAACAATACTACAAGTCAACTAGACACTGTGATATCACTTCACCCAGCAACAGTGGAATACATATTCTTAACAAGTGAACATAGAGGAGTCTCCAGGATGGACCATATGGTAAGCCACAAGTAAGGTTTTATTTAAATTTTAAAATATTGAAATCATATGAAGCATGATACTTGACCACAGTTGAATTAAATTTTACATCAATAACATAAGGAAATCAGAAAACTCACAAATATGTGGAACATAAACAACATACACTATTAAATGACTAATGAGTCTAAGAAAATCATAACAGAAATTAGAAATTAGCTCAAGATGGATAAAAATGAAAACACAACATATCAAAACATGTGGGATATAACTAAAACAGTGTTCAGAGGGAAGTGGTAAGTGTGTCTCTAGTAGTAAAGAAGATCTCAAATCAATAACCTAAGCCTCCACCTTAAGGAGAATAATTAGATCAAATTGACCCAAAGCAAGCAGAAAGGAGGACCTATAAAGAGCAGAAAAATATTTGGTATTTACACATGTGTGACTTATTTATTTCACTTAGGAGTATATCCTCAATATGTATCCATTTTCCTATGAAAGAATCTAATTTCTCATTCTTTATGGCTGAGTAGTATTCCATTTTGTAGAAATACCACATTCTTTATCCAATCTCCAACTGATGGGCAAATGGGCTGTTTCCAAGTGTTAGCTATTACAAACTGTGCCGCTATAAACATGGGTGTGCATATATCACTGTGGTATGATTCTTTTAATTCTTTTGGAAAGATACCCAGAGGAGGGATGGCTGGGTCAAATGGAACCTCTAGTCCCAGCTCTTTGAAGTATCTCCATATTGACTTCCATAGTGGTTGCACCAGTCTGCACTCCCACCAACAATGGAGAAGGGTTCCTTGTAAATACCGAATAGTTTCTCTGGTGTGAATAAACTATAATAGTACATAAGATCCTAATGAGATAATTGACAATGTGAAATGGGAAGAAAAGGGCTAAAGGTGTAGGGAAAGTGGGAAGGGTAGGGGAAAGGTAATAAGGGAAAAGAAAAAAATGTGAGAAAATGAAAAGATGGAAATAAAGTGTTTGTAAATGGGAAGGAGAGGGGGGGTGAAGGGAGGGCAGAGACAAGGGGAAAAAATGAGAACCAAGACCTGCCATGTAAAGGTACAAGATCCCAATAATGAATGTAACTGTACTGTATACCTAAAATTTACAAATAAACTCAATTTTTTTTAAAAAAAAGAATAAACCTGGAAAAAAGGAGTAGAAAAATAAATAAATAAAAGACCACGAAAACAATAGAAAATACTCAATGAGACCAAAAGTTGGTCTCTAAAAAAGTTCAATAAAGCTAACTAGACTGACCAAGAAAAAAAAGGAAATGCCAGACATAGTGGAAAACACCTGTGGCCCCAGCTATTCAGGATGTTGATGCAGTTCAAAGGCAGCCTGAGCGATTTAGTAAGACCTGGTCTCAAAAAGAATTTTTGAAAGGCAGGAGAAACTGGGGGAGTAGCTTAGTGGTAGAGCACTTGCCTAGCATGCACGAGCCTCTGGGTGCCATCCCCAGTGTTGGAAAAGAAAAAAAATCACTAAACTAAAAGACATCATAAGTGAATATTATGAATAGCCATATGCCAAGATATTAGATAACTTGTGAAAAATATCATTTGGTAGAAAGACACAAGCTATAAAACTGACACAAGAAGAAATGACAACTACAGATAAACTTCTAACATATCAAGATTAAATTAATGATTGTAAGATCGCCATCTAAATGAGACCAAGGTAATTATTTCACTGGTTAATTCTATCAAATAATTAAATCATTAATATAAATTCTTTACAAGCTCTCCCAAACTATAAAAGAGTACAAAGCATTTTCTGTTTGCATCCATTGAAAGCAGTATATCAAAAACAAAGGCATGACAGAAAAAGAAAACAATAGATGTCCTTAGCAATGCAAAAATCTTCAAAATACATTATCACAATTTAATAACAGTTTTACACCACAGTCATGTGAGATTTGTTCCCACAATGCAGGTTATCGTAACATCCAAAATTCAATTAAAGTGGTACATCTTATTAACAGCATAAACAACAGAAACACATGACTATTTTAATAGATACATGGTATACTGTGATATGCTAAGAAACACATATTTGGTCTCCATCCTCGGTTCCTGGCACAGAGCTCTAAAATCTTTGGAATTATCTGAATGATAGAATTGAAGAACATCATTTGTTATTCATGATATGCTGCTCCTTTTGACCATACTTGAGTGTATGCTAATGAGATGACACTTGGAAGAGAGGGGTTGGCTGCCAGAGGAACCAACACAAGGTTACAGGGTTGTATTTTCAGCCCCAACTCTGATTCTGGGGATGGAGGAAGGAACAGAGATTGATCTAATCACCAACAGCCAATAAAGCCACCATAAAAGTCTAAAGTGATGGGGTTTGGAGAGGTTGGTAGTGTGGAGGCTATGGGATGGCCCACGTAGAGGCATGCGAGTGCCACGGATCTTTCTAGAAGCCTTGCCTAGGCATTACTTCCCCTTGGCTGATCCTGAGTTGTACTCTTTAATGCGAACTGGTAACAAAAGTAAAGTGTCTTATGTCTTGTGCACACTTCTAGGAAATTATTCAACACTAAGAAAGAGCCATGGGAACCTCGATTCGTAGCTGGTTAGCCAGAAGTATGAGTGACAACCTGGACCCGTGACTGGTATCTGATGTGGGGGAACTTTGAGGAGATTGAACCATTGAGGTTCAGTCTGTGAGATCTGTACCAAGCATCTGGTGTCACTCTTGAATTGTACGACACCCAGTTGGTATTCAGAGCATTGGGAAATTGCTTCATGTGAGGTGAAAAATCCACAGATCTGGTGTCAGAAGTGTGAATGTGTAAGAATAGAGTTCCGCATTTGGCAAAATTCAACATCTTTTCATGATAAAAAAAAAAAAAAAGTAAAACTCATGAAAGGAGGGCAGGGGTATGGGGAAAAAACAAGAACCAAGACATACAAGTGATCCCAATGATGAATGCAACTGTACTGTTTGCTTTAAATGTACCAATAAACTTAATGGGGGAAAAAAAAACACTCAACTAAGTAGGAATAGAGAATTTCCGGGGCCTGGGATTTATGTGGGTTCTGCCGCCTGCCTCACAAGCACAACAAGGACCGGAGTTTGAGTTTGATCCCCAGTACCAAAAAAAAAAAGAAAAGAAAGGGAGAGAATTTCTATCTGATAAAAGGCAGTTTAAAAACCCACAGCTAGAATCAGCTGATGGCGAAAGACTGTTTCCCCCCTATGAATGAGAAGATAGGGCAACTATATAAGAAAAAAAATGTTTTAAAAGCATCAAGATTTAAAAAGAAGTAAAATTATCTCCATTCATAGATGGCATGAGCTTTTTTTATAGAAAATTCTTTTTTTTTTTAAATCCGTATTGTAGATTCCACTTATATGTCATGGTCAAAACAGGAAAATCTGTTACAAAATAAGTTGAATTAGTAGGCTTTTTAAGGGTTGCAAATAGAGACGAGGAGGCTGAGAGAGAGAATAACAGGAACAACGTTGCTTTTTGGAGAAAACTGCCTCGGTGAGACCTCAGCAAAAGCCCCTGGAAAGTGAGGAGGGGAGGTAGCAGGGAAGGAGGTCTCGGATCGGAAGTGCCTGGAGGAGTACAGGTGGGCATGCGCGCTTGGCTGGCCCAACACTCTCCACATTGGCTGCAGATCCCTTCAGAAATTGCAACATCCTAGTTCTGCACCAGCACTGGTGTGAGGAGGGCAGCTGCTTCTGACAGCACTCCCAGGCCAAACCTCTTTAGTACCTGTGCTCACACTTGACAGGGCCCGCTGGCTGTGAGCCTGGAGCCAGACTCCTTGCTGCACACTACACCTTGTGGCGTGTTGTGTTAATATACAGACTCAGTTCACAATACTTTTTAATTGGCCTTATAACTTCCTCTTTCAACTTGGCTTATTTAGAAGGGCATTTTCTAATTTCCAAAGAATTTAACATTTTTTTCAAGATATTGTCGTGGTTTTCACAGATGCTTGATTCCATTGTGGTTTGATCATCTCTTTTGTTAATCCAGCCACATTTCCGGTGAGACTCACCAATAGAGCCTTTAAAACTAAGGCAACCTTGCTCCCAGTGCAAGTGGCAAAAGCAAGAGGACTCCATGAAGCTCTGCTAAGGGGGAAAGAGGAATTTGTGCCTCCCGTGCCTTTGTTTCATTACTCAGCAAATGGTCTTTCTAGCTGAACACTCTGTGTTCACTTGAATAGAAATGTGTATTGTGTCATTGCTAGGTGAAGCCTTCCCTAACGACCATTACTGTGGCTTTTTCTATTTGTATTTTCATACCTGTGTTGTTTTTGCAAACACTGACACTCTTTATTAGATGTACCAATTTTATAACTATTATATATCTAAGATAAGCTTACCATATCTGCCATTATCAAATAGTCTGGTTAAAAATTAACCAAGGTCATATTTTGAAGTTTAATTTGTCAGATATTAATGTAGCCACTGCATGTTATACCTTTAACCATTCTTTAGCTCTTAACACATCTGTATTTTCATATTCAAATTAGAATTCTCTTTTGCAGATAGCTTATAGTTGGCTCTTACTTCTTTAGCCGGTTTCTGTCTTTTAATCTGGGGCTTATTTGTAGTTAATGTAATTATTAATATGATTGAGTTTAAAATTAGCATCTTATTGTTTCTTTTCTATTTGTTACATCCAATTTTTTTTGTTCCTTTTCCCATTTTGACTGCATTCTTTTGGACTAGTTGAGTAATTCATAGTTTCCATTTAATCCCCATGTCTGACTTTTTAGCTATATTTTGCCTTGGTCTTCTTACTCTAAGGTTTATCATAGGCATTGTTGGTCTGTTTTTTGAGACAGCATCTTACTATGTAATTCAGGCTGGCCTCAAACTCATTATCTAGTCTAGGCCAGTCTCAAACTTGCAGAGATCCTCCTGCCTCAGACTCCCAAGTGCTGGGATTACGGGTGCATGCGACCATATTTGGTGCTATCATAGGCATTTTTAACTTAGCAAAGTTATATATCTTCAAATAATTTTATGCTACTTTACTGATGATGTAAGAACCTCATTGTAATATATTTTTATTTACTGCCCCTCCCATCATAGGTGCCCCTGGTGTCCGTTTGTTTCTATGTATGTTACAAATCTCAAGTATATTGCCATTATTTTTACTTTAAGTAGTTTTCTTTTAAGGAGGAAAATATTTTTATTTTTACCAACATATTTACTATTTCTGGTGTTTTTCATTCTGGTACAGATCCAAATTTCCATCTAACATTATTTCCCTCTGCCTATAAAACTTCATTATTTCTGTAAGTGTCGCTCTGCTAGTGGCTTCTCTTTATTCCTCCTTGAGTGAAGACAAGAATAAAGATCTTTGTTTTTGTCTGTGTGTTTGTTCTCTATGATTACAATGTTGAAATAACTTGGGGAAATTATGTCCATTAATTGATCGAATATATATTCTGCCTCTGATCTCCTTTGAGAAAACTTCACCTTATCCCATACATCACCAAAGCCCTGTTCCTTTGCCTTTCTGGTGTGTGTGTGTGTGTGTGTGTGTGTGTGTGTGTGTGTGTGTCATTCGGACAGTTTCTGTTCTCAAGTCTTCATCATCTATCTTTTCACTCTAGTACTGAATCTGTTATTTATTCATTTTAGTGAGATTTTCATTTCAGAAACTGTATTTTTCATCTCTAGAAGTTCTGCCTAGGTCATTTTTGGATCTTCCAATTGCCTGTTCATTATAATCATGTTTTCTTTTCCATTCTTGAACTGAATGAACGTATTTACAACAGTTTAATGTTGTTTTCCACTATTTTTATCATCTCTGTCATTGCTCCTGCCTAATTTATCTCTGGGTAATGGGTTATATGCTGTTGCTTCTTTTCATGACTTGTCATTTTTAGGGGGTACAAGTTATGGTTAATGTTACGTCGTGCACTGGGTTTTGTTATAATTTTTTAAAGATCGTTGGACTTCATTATGGAAGGATTTTATTTGAAAATCTATTTGACACTTTCAGGTTAAGTTTTATGATATGTTAAGACAAGCCCATGGTAGCATTTCCTGTAGGGCTAGTTTGGGCTCCTAAGGCATGTCTCTTTGGGATGCTTTACTAATTACCCCATGTATTCAATAAGACCTCTCTTCCCCGGCTAATGGAAACTCATGGATGTTCCAGCTAGTATGAGCTCTGGGATTTTTCAGCTTATTTATATCTAGGACTTGATCTTTTCCTAGAAGTTGCTCTTAGCCCCAAGTGTGATTTCATCCGTGCATGGGTATGCTGATATTCACAGACTCTGCCCCTTTATAGATGTTTGGACTCCTTTGGTTGCTGAGCTCTTTCCTCTCTACTGTTCTTCCCCACAAATATTGACCAGTATGTCCCCTTCAAACTGCCATCTCTCACTTCGGTTCAGGAAGTTGGCTGGGCCTTATATGTGTCCACTCTTTCTGTGCCATGGTCTCAAAATTGCTTCCGGGTAGAAAGGCAGGTAAACCATACCGCTCCCTTTCTTCTCATTTGCAATGTCACAATTATATGCATCCTACTGTCCAAAGGTGGAAAACTGTTGTCTCATATATTTTTTCCAGTTGTGTAGTTGTTATGGGTAAGACAATACTATACACTGTTACTTCCTCATGCCTGGGACTGAGGATATAGCTCAATGGTACAATACTTGCCTGGCACGGGCAAAGCCCTGGGTTCCATCCCCAGCCACAGGAGTGGGAAGGGGAGAAGTTTTGGAGCATAAATCCTTAACTCATGAGTGTTTAGGAAGTATTTAAAGTCATGATACTACATGAGATCACCACAAGAGTCAGTACATGTAGAAACTGGGAGTGGTCCCTGGACAGGGCTCTGCAGGGTTTCCAGTGTTTTGAATACATGTAGAAGGGAAAGCTTTGACAAGGACATCAGAAAAAAAAGATCAGTGAAGTAGGAGGAAAATCAGGAGAATACGGTCTCTCTGAAGATAAGAGAAAGAAGTCTTCAAAAAGAAGTGAGGGCCAGGGATTTAGCTCAGTGGTGCCTCTACCTGCCTTGTAAGCGCAAGATCCTGAGTTCGATGCCTGGTGACAACAACAAAAAAAAAAAGAGTTGAGTGGTCACCTCTGCTCAATGGATGTGACAAAAGCGAGATGAGGATTGGGAAGTGATTTCTAAATTCAGCCACATAGAGATTATTGGTAATCTTTACAAGAACATTTTTGACAGAAGGAAAAGTTGAAACTAGGCATGGACACTTTTCAAGATGAGCTGATGAGAGAAATAATCGCATGCTAATAGGCAGAAAGATCTCACAGAGGAGGGTCAGATGTTTGCAGGAGAGAGCGAGGGATTGGCACTCAGTGCTCTTGAGTGGGAAGAGGTGTGAGGTCTGGCTGTGCAGTGAAGATGCTGGCCCTGGCTCACCATGGGGAGAGGTCCATCTGGTTCCAGGAGAGATGGCAGCCTCCACAGAGACGAGCAAAGAAATCTGTCGATGAGGTGCTGGGCATGCAGACTTTCTCTCCCAACTGTTCCTATTTTATCAGTGAAATAGGAGACGAAGCCATCAGCTGAAAGACTGAAGGGAGGCATGCTGGGCGTTAGAATGAAAACATGGGAAAATAATAGAACCTTTGGAAAGATTAAGGATGGTGAACTGTTCCATTATATTTTGCCTGGATCACTGAATACCCACTTGGAATGACCATAAATTTAAAGGGAGACCAATTAACAGAGTCATGGAGCTTTTCTTCTCAAACAGTTTTAATTTAGTGTGCGTGCACAGTGGGCAGAGTTTGATCATATCCAGGTTATGCTTTTGCTAAACAATGATAATAACAATAATACAATGAGGAAGGACAACTGAATCATTAAGATGATTGATCATGCATGGATTTTTAGGCAGCATACGAAGGAAGTAAGAACATGAGAAGACTGAGGAACACAAAAAAAGATGGTAGGGGCTGCATTGTGATCCGCACCTATAATCTCAGCACTCTTAGGAGGCTGAGGCAGGAAGATCACAAAAGAAAAAAAAAGGAAAAAGAAAACAAGAGATGGTAGAATCGATAGATGGATGGTCGCATGGATCAAAATACTGTTACCATTCAAGCTTTGATGTGTTGTTAATAACTTCAGTGTTGCCTTCATTCACATTTTAGACTCTATTTCATTCTGAAAAGGAAGACATATAAATGAGTATTCAAAGAAACATTATTTCATTAGTGGTAAATGCACACACATACATAAAACAAGAAAATGACAGTCATGGGGAGATGAGGGAATTTTAAATCCTGTTGGTCATGGCAGACAACTGAGCCACAGGCACACAGTCTGCCGCCAAGTCACTCCCATCCTCTGGCAAGTCCTGCTCCTATCCTGCCTCTTGTCTCACTCTCGCCAGACAACTTTTTCCTCCTTCACCGAGAAGCAGCACCCAGCAGTGAGCTCACTTGTTTACGAGCATCTCTACCCCAAAATGCTTTCTTTACTCAGTCTGCCCACATCCCTTCCAGTCTCTGTGAATGGGAGACCTATCTCCTTATAAAGGACGACCTCTCCTTACACTGCCCAGCTGGCTCCTTACCTCTTGCTGTCACAGAGTCACAGATCTTCCCATGTGGGAAGTACTATTTCCTACAAGGGACCTGAGCCGGGGATTTTCTACCTCCTAAAACACTGCCAACCTCTGAACCTCTCCTTCTCTCCCGTGACTGAGCTTCTTTGTTCTCTTTCTTGTTTCACTTACTGGTCTATATATCTAAGTGACTTTTCTGTTTTCCCTTTTCTTTACCTTGTTTGTTTTTTCATTTTTTTCAATGCTGAGAACAGAACGTGCGATTTCATGTATGTGAGGCAAGTGCTTGACCACTGAGCTATAGCTGCAACCCCTATGTCCAGCTTTCTACTTCCACATCCTGTTCCAGTTTTCCCTCTTCTCCTATTGTGGCTGTTTTTTCCAGTTCTAACCCTGTTGCTTCTACACTGTACCAGGCCCTTACCTTCCAAGGCCTAGCCTCAGGGTCTCCTGACCCCAGACTCAGCTCCCTCTAATCCATCCCTTATGGATTGATCTTTCTAAGCTACTACCTAGGTTGTCTTACTCATGGTGGCAAGGAGCCTGGAATTTGGCCATAGACAAATCCCTCCCACCATGACTTCATTCTATCGTTGTAGTCTTCTATATCACACCCACTGCAGATCTTTTTGTTTAGTCTGACCTGCCTTCATACTCCTATTAGACATTCATTCCATTGATTGATTCATTTGTTGCTTTTGTGGTGCTGGGGATTGATTCCAGGGCCTTCACACTGAGCTACATCCCTAGCTTTTATTTATTCTTGGTTTGTCTGTTGTTTGTCTATCTACCTATTCATTCATTCATTCATTCATTCATTTATTTTTGAGACAGGGTCTCACTAAGTTGCCCAGCCTGGGCTTGAACTTGTGATCCTCCTACCTTAGCCCCCAGAGTACTGGGAGTACCAGCATGCGTCACTACACCCAGCGCCCAGGCATTTCTTGCATGCTGGATTGCTGTCTGCCTAGTCACATCTTATGCCCACCCATGGTACTTTTCCAGTATATAAATCACCTCCTGCCTCATATGGGACTTACAGAATCTGAGTGCAATACATCCAACATCCGGGTTGGCATCAACATTTTGGAGCATAAAAGACCCTTCCTGTTTATACATAAAAACAGGAACTGGACTAATGGATCCCCTCATC
>NW_022900925.1:5890771-5899957 GCF_012274545.1 Fukomys damarensis
AAAAGACCCTTCCTGTTTATACATAAAAACAGGAACTGGACTAATGGATCCCCTCATCAAGAGGAATTTAGTAACTTGCCTCAAAATTGAACAGAAAGAAGCCCAAATCAATACACTCTTTTTCTAGCACCCCTGTTTCACATCAGTTAGGCTTTGAAGTCGTATTTTTCATTCTCACAATGTGCTAGATTCAGTCTAGGTACTGGGAATATAACAGTGAACACAGATGAGACTCCCTGATCTCCCAGAGCTAGCAAAAGCAAAGTGAATAAGTAATGTACAGTGGGCCCTCCACATCCACGGGGTTTTTATTGGTCAATTTGACCAACAGTACATTTGAAAAAAATTTTTTCAAAGCATCTTTACTGAATGTGTACAGATTTTTTTCTCAATATCTCCTAAACAATGCAGCAAAACAACTATTTACATAGTATTTACATTGTCTTAGGTAGTATAAGTCATCTAGAGGTTATTTAAGGTATATAGGAGTATTGTGTAGGCTATATGCAAATACCATGTCATTTTAGGTAAGGGACTTGGCATCTGTGGATACTGGTATCTATGTGAGATCCTGGAACCAATTCCCTATGGATAGCAAGGAGCAACTTTATATAGAAAGATAAGCGATAGGGAGAAAAAAATGAAAGCAAGGAAAGGAGAAAGGAAGATTTAGAGTAAGGAGCTATTTTCAGGGGCACAAGGGGAACCTAACTGGAAGAGTGGGGGGATCCCTACAGGTGTTTTGGGGTGAGAATATTATAGACAGGTCATGAATACTGAAGTAGGAGCCTCCTGAACTCTTCAGCAAACAACAGGAAAGTCAGTGTGGCTGAAGCTGGAAGGCCCTTTGGAGACATGGTCAGGAAGGCCCTGGAGGCTGCTGTGAGAACCTGAGTGAGGCTGGATGTGTCATTCAGATTATAAAAGAGCACCACATCTGGGTGGCTTCTAAATAACAGAAATCTATTTTCTGCAGGTTGGAAGTCTAAGATTGAAGCACCGGACATTTGCTATCTGGTCTTCAAACCAGGACCTGCTTCCTCATTCCTGGATTTCCATCTTTGTGTTGTGTCCTCATGTGGTACAATCTCTTCTACAGGGGCACTGATGCCATCATGAGGCCCCACCCTTAAGATCTATCAAAGGTCACCTTTCAAAGCCTCCACAATCACCTATTGCATGAGTCACTTTCTCATTGCTGTGACTCATACCTGATGCCCACAGCTCTAAGGAGGAAGAGATTATTTTTGTTCACAGTTAGTAGAGGGGTTAGTCTGTAGTCATCTGCTTCCAAGCAAGGTGGCATGGCAGATGGGCACACAGAGGAGGAAGAGCTCATGGCATGGTGGCAGGAACCAGAGAGAGATCAAGGGAGGAAGATGGAAGATAGACCCTCCCAGGCTACTCCCCCAGTGACCCACCTTCTCCAACAATACATTCAGCTATAAACTTATCAGTGGATTAATTCACCGGCAAGTATCACACTCTCATGATTGAATTATCTCCTCCACATATGAGGATATGAGGCTTGGGGGAGGGTCTAGATATAAACCATAACAGGGGGTGACTGGATCGTGGGGGTGCTATACTTACCAGTGGATTTATCCCCTGGTGAGCTCCCCAGCTGAGTGTGTTGTTAGAAAGTGGAGCCTTGCTGGAGACGGTCACTGGGGTTGAGACCTGGAAACGTATCCTCATTCCTAACTGCTTCCTTCCTGTGCTTCTGGCTGCCATGAGGTCACGGCCTGCCTTTGCCATGCCTTCCACTGTGTGGTGTCTGCCTTAGAGCTGACCATGGACTCACCTCAATGAATCTGTCAGCCGATATAAACCTCTCTACCTTTAAATTGTTGGTGCTTGGTATTGTGTCCTAACGAGGAAAAATTAACTACTACACATTCCTGTGGGACAAAATTGTGCTCAAGGGTTATGTAGAGATTTTCTACAGATACAGATAACATTATAAACAATATCTATAAAGGAACAAAAAGTGAGAAATTAGGTTTCATTAAGGGATTTAGCTCAGTGTTGCCATGCCTGCCTCATAAGCCCAAGGTTCTGAGTTTATCCCTGGTACCTAAAAAAAAAAAAGAACTACCCCTTGAAAGACATTGTTACAAAAAGGTGAGACATAGACTGGGATGAAATATCTGTAAGTCATGTGTCTGAGAAAAACTATATATGCCATGCAAAGAATTCTGAATCCTAACAATTAAACTTTTTAAAAATTGAAAGCACAGGGAACAGGATTTGAAAAGATATTTCGCCATGGAATACACCTAGACTTTAGATAGCCACATGAATAAAGAAGATGTGGTTTTTCTATAAAATGGAATACTACTCAGCCATAAAGAATGAGAAAGTAGATTCATTCATAGTTAAATGGGTACATTTTGAGGATATACTTCTAAGTTAAATAAATAAGGCACACATATGCAAATACTGAATAGTTTCTCTGGTGTGAAAAACTATAATAGTACTCAAGATCCTAATGGGACAATTAGCAAATAGGAAGAAAAGGACCAAAGATGTAGGGACAGTGAGAAGGATAGGGAAGGGGGAATAAGGGAAAAGGAAAAAAATATGAGAAAATGTAAAAATGGAATTAAAGTGTTTAAAGGGGGAAGGGGAGGAGGGGGTGAAGGGAGGGCAGGGACAAGGGGAAAAAATGAGAACCAAGACCTGGCTAGTAAAGGTACAAGATCCCAGTAATGAATGTAGCTGTACTGTCTACCTAGAATGTACCAATAAATTAAATTTAAAAAAAAAGATAGCCACATGAAAAGTTGCTTGTAAGCACTTAAGTGAAAATTCATCCCACAAGGAGATACCACTCTGTACCTTTTGAAGAACAAAAAATTAAAAAGTCTGTCCACACCAAGTGTTGGTGAAGAAGTGCAGGAACAAGGACTCTTCTTCCTTGCTAGTGGTACAATCATTTCAGAAAGCCTTTTGGCAGTTTATTTAAGAGTTAAACATTCACCCACCTACCTTACGATCCAGCCCATTCAATCTGATACATGCTCACACAGAGACTTTTACGAGGACAATCACATCAGCTTTGTTTCCAGTAAATGAAAACTAAAGTGCAAACATCAATACCTGGATGAGTAAACAAACTGCGATAATATGAACAATGGAATTCTACTCAGGAAAACATAGGGACAGACTACAAATTGATCTCAGAATAATTATGCTTGGTGAAAGAAACCAGACAGCGAGGCCACAGTGCGCTCACTCGTGCATTTCTAGATGGTGATCACAAGTCTATGTGACAGAGATCAGGTCAATCCTTGCCTGGGGACATGGGCGGAGCAGTATAGGGAAATGTGGGAGGGCATAGCAAGGAGGATGAGGAAGCTTTGGGAGTGACAGATTTTCTCTGTTTTCTTAATCATGCTCATGACTTTATGGGAACATGCATGTCAAACCTTATCAAATTCTATAGTGTCCTTATCTGTAGGTCTATTTTCTTTCAATACCACCATTTTAAAAGTGTGTGCCAAGCAAAGTCTACTAGTCAAGAATAGACAGTCTACACCAGCATGGTGGTGTTTGTTGAATTCTTTTGTTGTTTATTTCCACAGACTGTCATGAACGTGGTTGCTTCACATCCTCTTCCCTAGGACACAGTAAATGTGCATAAAGTCTGGCTGAGCACATCACCGCGAATAAATGTCGATTATTCTCCAGTAGTGGAGTCCAACAGCAAAGAAGACTTGTGAACACAGGCAGGTTAAAAAACAATCAGGTTTTATGTACGTAATGGGAGAAATATAATGGCCACGGAGGCAAATAGGTAGGACAAACACGAATACTTAAAGAGTGGTGGGTGCCAGGCTGGGTTCAAGGTAGAGAAAAGCAGCCCAAGCTTGGATCCACCAGGTATATGGACAGGCCAGGAAAAGTGGTGATGACTGAACAGCTGCCTTGTACTCCTTACTTCAATCCAGACCTCTATTTCACTGGGCTCTAGGCCTGGAACTGGGGCCTGTGGTGGGCCTGCCAAAACCAAATTTCCATCTGCTCATGGGAGCTGCTGGTCCCATGAATGCCCCTGGGCCAGGTGTGGTATTGACAAAGACTAAGGTGTTGTCCTCCACCGCTGTTCATCCTGGTTCCACGTCTAATACCACCAGTACTGGCAGTGCCATGGAGCAAACTACCTGGAAATTTCACAGAGGTCAGTTGATTGGTTGTTGCCATGCCTTATTAGACTGAGGTGACATTATCCCCCGAGTCCTGGCTGCACTGTGCTGTCATTGTATGGTTGGGTTGTGGAAGAGGTTAGGTCAGGGCCACTGCATTTCCCATGAAGGAAGAATTGGCATTTTGCTGCCCATTTGGGGACCCCAAGGTGCAAACCTAAGAGGTGTGGCTCCCGGATTTGATAGATGATGTGAAACTTCCCGTGGTCCTTGAACCACGTGGGCCTGTGGAGTGATATAGGCTTAGGCCAAGGCAGTGCCCAAGGCCAGGAAGTTCCCAAGGCCAGGAAGTGTACTGCCAGTTGGACTGTAGTTGACCTTGGAGGCAGGAGAAGACTGGAAGATGATGGCCTTGGAAGGAGGGGTGGTGTCCATATCTTCCAAGTCAGAGGCAGGTATAGATGCTGACAGTGACTGTACTAGGATGGCTGCAAGTATAGGGTCCATAAATGGAAGAACTAGAACAAGAGAGGCTTTGAAGTGGGGACAGGGTTGCTGGTGCTGCCCATCAGGGGTCCTAACTGTGGGCCAAGATATGGTGTATGGGTGAACAGGATAATTGGAGTGAGGCCACAGATACTAAGTGTACAAGGGCTGGTGAAGACTGGTTCTTTTTCAACAGGCCCATCAATGTGATACGGTCAAGGCTTCACGCTAAAGCCCGGGGGAAATCTGAAAATGACAACCATGAATGGAAGAGTCGTGTCTGTGTTATTGTCCTCTAGGTCTGATGTTTGCTGCCCAGGGCAGGGGTGCTGATACTTTGGCAGTGATGGTAGAAAAGATTGGTGTGGGGTTTGCATACTGCTGGTGTTAACAGCACTGCTGGTGGAAGAGACAGAGGAATGGGCAAGGACAGAGGAGGAAAGGAAACTGCAGACATTGGTTATTGTGTGTTCCCTTTGGTGGGAGGGAAGCTTGGAGGGGATAGGTTCAGGGACGAAAGTCTTGGGGAAGTGAGAATTGGGAGGTGCTGCAGCTCTATGTTAGGTGTGGTCATTTTATTTATTTTTTTTTCAGCAGCTGGAACCACCAAACTGAAGCTGGGCCCAAAGTTAGGAAGAAGGTTAGCAGGAAGAGAAGAAGGAAAACTGCATCTCTGTTGGGTGTGACAGAAGACAGGTCAGACAAGTTTGCGGACTCAGCAGCCTCCCGTCAGCTCTCAGTCAGAAGTGGTAGCAATGTCTCTAGGCTGGGGCAGGGTATCTGCAGGCTTTGTAGCCAGTGAAGGGAAAGAAGGGGCATTTGAGAGACAATACCTTCTGCCACTGCCTCTGTTTTCCCCTTCATGTTCTTCATGTTATCCTCCCAGCTGCTCTGTTGGGTGCCCAGATGTTCCTCGTGAGCCACATGAAGGTTACTAGGTGCAGAGGCAGCTCACCTCCACCCCATAGTAAAAGCCTCCGCAGTGCCACCAGCAGTGGCAGTGCTGCCAGTATGCACGCTTTTCTGTTTCCCAGCCTCTCTCTAAGCAGCAGCTGTGTGTGGAGGACAGCAGCCTGATGGGCCGGCTTTTTCCCCGGGGCCTATATCCCTGGCCCCTGGGAGCCTGGTGAGTAGGGCAGTCTACAATCCAGCACTGGCCATCTGAGACTTCCCTTGCAGCAGGGAGCTCCTGTGGCAGGAGCAGGGGCCAGTGCTGTGTGTCTCAGGCCACCCAAGGTAGGAGATGGGAGCAGCCTGGATGTCAGAGAAGATCACCCAAGACATCTGGGCCAACTGACTGGAAGCGTAGTTCACATCCTTAGGATGAACTGTTCTTCCCTTAGATCCATAACTATGCCTCCCTCAAGGAGCTGAGGTCTCTGTTGATCACCATGAACTTAGATGGGGCCTCTTCCCTATGGGTATGGGCACCTCCATCCTGGAGGTCCAGCCAGTTGTTCTCTGATACATCCCTCCCTTGCTCATCCTCTTCCCCTCACCTCTCTTCCTCCTGGTCCCCTTCCTCCTTCTCCTCTTCTATCCCTTCCTTAGGCTGCCCTGGACTCTCTCGTCAGTGATCTCTGGGTGAGGAAGAGAGGGCCAGATGTCATGGGCTCCACAGGTTGCTCAGATAGGAAACCCAGGAGAGTGGATCTGTGTCCCAGAGGAGGGATCCTTACAGTTCTGGACAGATCTTAAGAGAGCCACCAGGTTTTGTGTGGGGAGACCCCAGGATATCAGCAGGAAGATCCCCAGGGGCTGAGTTCTTATCCAGTCAGAGGGGGCACTGTGGAAACCCTGTCCCTAAGGCCTGGTTGGAGCCAGCTTGAAGAACATTTCGGGCAGAGCCAGTGGCCTGGACTGGAGCAGCAGGGTGACCCTGGCCAGGAGGGGGCGCGTCACAGGACAGGGGAATGGATCTCTCTTCACTACACAGTGTTGTCACCTTACATAACTTTAGATACTCTTATGTCCAAAAGAGGAGAAACACTCTTAGCGTATAAGGACAAGGGAAACACGTTATTGTCCTAGGGGCTCAAAGCTTCACCATGACAAGAAAGATTTGAAAAATCCTGAATATGGCTTTATCTAGTTTGAATCTTGTCTCCATTGGAGTACATTTTTTTTTTCTCTCTTGGAACTGATATATTTCACCTACATGACAGGCAGAAGTTTTAGAACCAAGAATCACAGAGAACAATAAGAATATTTTATATATTTTAGTTCAAAAATTCAAATTAAAATATCATTGGGAATGTATCATATAGTGCAAAATTTGTTTTAGCCTCCAATGTATAAGATTCCTTTCATACTATGTCAGAACAAAGTGGGACTTTCATTCCCAACCTCTGAAATGTGTAGGACACAAAAGTTTGTGCTCAGACCCAAATTGTGTTTGAAAAGAAGTAATCTAAATTCTTTTCATCCTCTCTGGTAGCAGACATGATGCATTGTTATGACACTGAACCATAATTCATTGACATCATTTGAAGAAAGTTCAATAAGAATAAGATTGTGTTTGTTTCTTTGAGTAGAAATATGCTGGTACAAATTTAGGAATATATTTCTTCCAGGAACTCTCTTTTCTTTAACTATTTAATGAATGCTGGGGCTTTGGGACCATAAAAGGGAACTGGGACAAGAGTATTCCAGAAAAATCCACCCCCTGAGTTTTCTTGTCAAATAAGAGTAAATGGAAAAATTCCTTATTCATGATATGAACAATATCCTCTCACCCTTATGGGCACAATGTTGACTGGTGTTTTTTCTGAGATAATTTGCTTTTGCAGAAGCAGACACGTTGAGGTTAAATTTGTCAAGGCAAAGTATTTTCAAAGAGACTAATTTAGTAATTAAGGCAAATATTTTGTTGATAGCAATGTATACTTGCCTGGTGAGATGAATTTGATAATTTTTAAAGACAGTCTCCTGTTATGGCAGATGAATCCGAGGGTGGCCAGCTCTGGATGGCCTTGTGGTGGTGATGATAAAACCACATCCGACTCCCTCTCGCTGAATTCTCGTTCCCTGGATTTTCATCTAGATCACCAACTACTCACTGTGAGACAGTGGTTAAGGTGGGGATACACTGAGGGAGCTGGGATTAAATGAACTATTTCTCTGAAAGAAACTTTGGCTCCTTGTTTTCTGCCTCTTTTCTTTCATCTTCTCTTTATTATACATAGTTCCATCAAACACGAACTGGCCTTGTGCTGGACCCCTTTAAGAAGTCTTTTCTTGGTTTTTTGTCCATCACCTTCCACTCAATTTTTACTTAATACAAAATATATGAAGTTTTTTTGTGGTTGATGACTTCCACAATTGATTGCTTGCATTGGCTTATAATTGTGGTATCACTACACGTTTATGTAAATAAAATTTCAAGAGGAACACATCAGCTCTGTCATCTTGTCATAAAAGTCCGTTGGCCGGGTGTGGTGGCACACGCCTGTAATTCCAGCACTCGGGAGGCTGGGCAGGAGGATCGCTGTGAGTTCGAGACCAGCCTGGGCTACACAGTGTGTTCCAGAGCAGTCTCAACTACATAGTGAGACGCTGTCTCAAAAAAAAAACAAAACAAACAAACAAACAAAAAGTCCCTGTTGATTCTAGAATCAGCCTTAGCATCAAAAACAGTCAATTTCTCCCAAGTATTTAGGAGTGGCAATTTCTAGTGGGAAAAGTATTCTCATCCCATGGAGCTAAAGATTATATAAGAAAACAAACATGAAGATGCTTTGAAGAGTTGAAAGCTCTACAGAAACCCCTTGTGATGTTGTCTCTAGCTATGTCCTTACTTGACTGTTGTTTTTTGTAAGAAAGCACCTTTTGCTTCAATCCCCGGTACCAAAAAAAAAAGAAAGCACCTTTTGGTTTACTCTTTCAAAAACCAGACTATCTTATTTGAGTCTCTATGGGGATGCCTTAGGATGTAAAGGTCATGGATGAAGCCCTACATATGCGTCCTGATACCTACAACTTTACAGTATTTTCATCAACTAATTTACTCATGTATTCTTCCTTCCAACTTTGTTGTACTACTTTAACTACTGAGAAAACATTTTCTAGATTTGTTGTTGTTGTTGTTTAGGCTTTGTAAGCCACATACAGCTCCCAGGCTCCTCTCCTTTTTCTTCAGTAACTTTCAAAGCATTCTTACCTCACAAGTCATACCGAAATGAGTTGAGAGCCAGATCTGATTTGAGGGCCATTTTTCTGCCAATTTCTGCAGTATATATCCAGGGAGTAGAAGACACATATTTCCGTAAATCACTTCTTTGAACCAATTACTGGCCACCCTATAGCATGTCCTTGCTGTTCTACAGTCTCTAATCAATATCCAGAGAGATCTTGTAAAAAGATAAATCATTTCAACCAAATCTCTTTGATGTTTTACTCAAGGCAAAAGCCTGAGTCCTCAAAAGGCTTCCAGAGTATGAGCAATCTAGGACTTCCTTTCCCTGACTTCATTTACCTCCCATTGCTGCTCTGTTCACTCTGTTCCCCTGACTGGTACCTTTTGTTCCCTGAATATCTGGGCACTCTTGACTTA
>NW_022900925.1:5900201-5911374 GCF_012274545.1 Fukomys damarensis
ATATATATATAAAACGCATATATATATGCATTGAATTTCATGCACAATATCTGCTAAACTACTATTCGCTATGCACAGACCTCAAGAGAATAAAAAATACAAAGCAAATTCATCAGCAGAGAATTTGAAAGGGTGTTTTAAATTCTACAAAGACAGAGCAAAGAGGGTACCATTAGCCATATTTGGAATCTGTAGGCTTGACCACATTACTGATTTTTATCAATAATTTGTTAATGAATTGGAAAATAAAGACTGATCCTCAAGGAGCAAACCATTGCTTCTCTGAGCCTCTGCTTCTCCATGTGTAAAAGTGAGACCCTGAAATTTAATTACCTCTAACTTTTCCCCTCTTCATGGTCAGCCACTAAAAGTCCTTCCAGAAAATAAACCTTCTCTGGAAGGCGTTTCACAGCTAGATGGCTCCCCCAAGTGGTCAATGAGACCGATGTAACTGGAACAGGAAGCAGCTATCCAGCACACCCAGATCCTGGATACTTGAAGGACAGTGTGCATCTTTTTTTGCCCCATTGGCTCCAGTATCACTCTTCTGTTTTATGTGGAATTGAAGAGTTTAGTTTAATGAGATAATAAAAGTTAAACTAAGGCTTAAGGAAGAAACAAAGAAGTAAAATATCCGTTATGTGTAGGTGATATAGCCACATATATAGAAAACTGAAAACAAACTATAGGTTCAGTTACTACAGAAAAAAGATTTTAGGGAAGTGATAGATACAACATCAATATATCAAAATTCAATTAATTTCTGTACATAAATAAAAATATAAATATTACATTTATAATACCACCAGATAACATAACATACCTAGTAATAATCTTACAAAAGTGTTCTAGGCCACTATAGAAAATATTATAAGGTTTTACTGAAATATTAAAAAGTAAATGGAAAGATAGATTACGGGCCAGTAACATCAATGTAACCCTGGAATTTGTTAAAAGTTCAGATTATTGGATGCCGACATTTGAGAAGTACAACTCGTTAAATCTAATGCCAATAAAAATTGATACACTTTTCAAAGAAGCTGGTAAGATTAAAATTTAAATGAAAAGAGGTCAACATCTGCCCTGGCATAGTGAAGAGCTCCACTGACCCGTTTCCCAGTTAAACTGGTGAAAAGTACTCTTAAAAAATCCAGCCTCTGAAAACTGTCCTAATAGGAAAGACCAACAAAGAAACTGCTAGCAATTTTCACCCCCTTTTTCCTCTTAGTCATAAAACCAACTAACAAGATGAAAAACAGACTGAGCAGCAAAAGACACCTTTATTCTTTGCCAGGAATAGAAGTAGGAGATAAAACTTGCAAATCACCTTCTCAACCCATTGGGGTCAGGAGATTATAGGTATAGGGCAAAAAAAAGAGAGAGAGAGAGAGACAATGAGGAGATATAGGCTAATAAGGAGGAGAAATAGCCATATCTTTCCCGGGAATTTTGGGATCACCTGTTTCTACTTTTTTTTGGGCGGGGGCTGGGAATCAAACTTGGGACTTCGTGCTTGGGAGGCAGCTGGCAGCACCACTGAGCTAAATCCCTGGCCCTGTTTCTGCTTTTCTAATAGGTTCTTTTTGGTCACAATTATGGAAACTGGAAACTGTCATGGTGCTGGGAAATGTGTCATTTAGCATATAGGTGGATTATAATGAAGGTAGAGTTTTTCTGGCAGCCACCTTAGATCTAGCCAATTCTGTCCAGCCTATCGGAGAAGGAACATCTGGCCTATGGGTTTCCTGTCCTCAAAGATAAAAGACTAGAGCAGAAGAGAAATTCAGCTAGGTCATTCAGCAGTACAAGATTAGAGGAGGGTAACAGACATCTATTCAAAAGAACTTAAAAATTTCTGTAAGAAGGATGAAAATCTGTAGTATTGAACTAAGACTCCTCTGTCGCTTCCTGTCTCAACTCAGCGAGGCACACTCCTTGCCACACTTGTAGCCAACAACACAGGGCTCTATCTCTTCCCCCAGGCCCCAGGCAGAAGCTTTCCTCCTAAGAAGAGCAAGACGAGCATCTCTTTCCAACTCCCAGCTCCAAGTTGGTGAGGCCAAGTTCCAGAGTGTGCTTAAGAGGTGGAGGAATCCTCTTTCCATCCACTGCCCCCCTCGTGGAAGGGAGACTCTACCTCAGCACAGTACCTGAGATATAGGGCACGGAAGGTGTCCTACCTCATGAGGCAGTGGTTCCGTGCCAGACAACTCAAGGACAACCCACACCAGTGCTTCCACTTCCACTGACTGTTCAGCTCCTAAAATGATTGTATTCTCAACGATAAGTCTGCCATTTTACTTATCCCCAGGTCCACATCCCTAGCTCAGATTTTTACCCAGAAGGAAAAGCAGGCTGTACAAACAAGTTTCTCATTTCTTCCAGAAGGACCTCACTTCGTTTGCAACAAAGCAAAGTGAAGGTCAAGGCTCAGGGCACTCACAAGAATAGTGGAGACTGCAATGAAGGGGAAATGAGACGAGTCCATGTAATGAATGAAGGTACGGTTGGATGCCAGGAAGCTTACAGGAACAAGTCAAGGAGTAAGACAGCTGAGAGGATCCTTCTGCAATCAGAATAAATACCAAACACGGACTTTATAACCTCTTCCTTCAAGGTTGCCACAATTTGATCAGGGCACAATTTATGCCCTGGGACACTGCTGAATACAATAGAATCAGGTGGCAGTTAGTAGAATTCAACAGTTGGAGGTGGTCATGAAAAGAGAGCCCTACCAAAGAGTCAGTCTAACCATTTAGCTTGTGAATACGCAGCTAATGGGGGACAGGACCTAAGATGGGGTTGGGCTGTTCAGCCTTGTAAGAAAACAGCAGGTACATGGGGTAAAAGGAGACCATTAAGCTCAGGAAAGTAAAAACAAACACAAGGAAGTGACCAACACAGCTGATTCCTTTTTCCCTTTTACTTTGTTCTAATGACACAGCAAGATTCCTAACTGAACAGAGTATGTGATCAGTGTATGGCCACTGCATGCTCTGTTTCTCTATAGGTCACATCGCAGCAGGGACAGTCCGTATCTAAATTCTATAGGCTAAGTCCACCTTGACCTGTTATGGCCAGAGACTGGACCACTTAGATATTAAAAACCCTAGACAAAGAGCACACTTGGCGACCCTTTTCAGGACCTGTTCTATTGGGAGCTTACCCTCCTCTTATACTTCCAATAAACACACCTCTGACCCCTTTGTTCATAATTTCATTCTTCGACTTTGTGAAACACCAACACAGTTTGGACAGTAACACTACCAATAGTACTGTGATCTAAAATGTCTGCAGAAATGCCCAGAGGGCAACTTTAAGGAACATCACAAATTTAATGCTGGGCCAAGAGGGAGAGAAGAGTAGACATCACTAATACAATCTAGTCAGTAACTAAAAAATAAGCAAATAATAATAATAATCAGAACCCAAGGGAACCACTATCCAAGTTGCTATTTACTGCACTGCCAACTGTATAAAATCATAGCAAAAACTGCCAAATGACACTTTCTTCAGAATGTATCCAAGATCTCATAACACATAGGGTGAGTGTGGTGGTGGGGAGGTGTTCACCAAATGGGGAAAGAGATGTACCAAAGTGACACATTTTTACACATTACTGAAAGGTAGTATACAACTACAGCTGATTCAGATAAAAGTTAAAAGATATACAGCAAACCCTAGAACAACCTTATATATACAAACATAAAACTATAAAGATATTCCTCACTTAATGACCCACCTGTTTAATGACTGTTTGGACTTATGACCAAGGCACATTTTCAGACTTATGACCCACCACTTGGACTTACAAACTTTTGGGGAGGTACCCTTCCATACATGTTTATGGAGCCTCAATATATTTTTTCATGTACAGTACACTGTTTATACAGTACTATAATTTTTGCTGGTTGTATTGTTCAGTACAGTACTGATTTTTATGTTTTTACCCATTACAGTACTGCATCTATGAGTCATGCAAATCAAAGTCATCAAGTCGGTTTTGACCATTTCTTTGTTCTAAATATTATAATCTACATACTACACATAATTCCTCATTTAGCAACCAATTCGTTTAAAGGCCTAGTCAGGGGAATGGAACTCCATCATTAAATGAGGAAGGTTTGTAGTATAAAAAAATTTAAATGCTACACTAGAAAGTATTTGCACAATGAAAAAACAGTAGTGAAGCAGACTGGAAAGGAATAAGTAAACTGTCTCTATTTGCAGGTAACATGATGCTGTCATAAAAAAATTTGTAAGGACTTTAAACATATTAGAACTTTAAACACATTAGAACTAATAAATGAATTAAGCAAGGTTGCAGGATATAAGATCTTAGGAAAAAAATAATTGTATTATTATTATTTTGCACTTCTGGGGACAGGACTGAATCCCTGAACCCAGCTCCCTTGCACTGAGCCACATCTTCAGCCTACTTAATTTTATTTTCTGTTACTGACACAGGATCTTCCTAAGTCATTAAACTGCCCAGGCTGGGCTCAAACTTTTGATCCTCCTGCCCTAGCCGCCTAGAGTCCTGGGATTACAGATGTGTGTCACCACCCCCAGCTTCAATTGTATATCTATACACTTCAATGAATATCTGAATACTGAAAAACAATTGTTCATACTACCATCAAAAAATGAAATAAAATGCTTAGAGACCTAAGTTCTGTATACACCCTTGATGCATTGCCTCAGGCAAATTAATGCTGTGATGTCCCTTAAAACGCATGTGTTAAGAGGTTGCCAGCTGATAGGTTTTTGGGTGATTGAATGAACAGAGTTCTGCATCATAGGGTAGATTAATCCACAGATTAGATCATATCTGGATGGCATTATTGGGAGGAGATGGAAATAGGAGGTGGAGGTCTATGTGAAGGCAGTGTGTCATTGGGATTCGACCTTAGGGGTCATATTTTGTCCCCAGCCCTTTGCACTCTGGCTCTTTCCCTTTCTCTGTGCTTTTTGTCTAGGTGAGCACTTTCTTCGGCCACATTCTTCCACTGTGATCATTTCTGCCTTGCACAGGAATAAAAGCCAGCTAACCATAAACTTAAAACTTTTCCTCTTTTAGAATCTTGTCACAATATCGAAAAGCTAACACACCTAATTATTTAGCGCTATTACCTTGTGCTGGGATGATACAATACTTTTTTCCCTACTTCAGAGCATGTTCACCTTAAATCTGTGCATAAATACTATGAAAAACTAGAAGTCCTGCTACATAGTTCTTCAGCAAACAACCTGTAAGGTTGCTTCAGTGGGCCCTCAAGTTATGGCCAGACTGACAAACACCTTGGGTTAACTGGGTTGATGGAAGATTCGTCTACCTCTTGTCATCTGGAGTGTGTACTCAGGTAAACATCCAGATCTTATAACCAACTTGAGTTACAAACAGCCCTTGGGAACTGATCAAGTCCATAAGTCAAGGGTCCACTGTATATGTAGATATAAATTTCAAATGCAGGTAGAAATTTGATTCATTTTACACTGATTACTCAAATGACTGTTATATGGATTGACAATTTTAAATAGCAGAACTATTTACATTTAAGTATACGCATTTTTGGCATATCATCTACAAAAATATCACAACAGTGATTTTGAGATATGAGAATTTCTACTCATTTCTGTGAAAGATAGGTAGGTCTAAGAAATACATCACTCAGTCTGTAGTAAATTCCTAAGAGAGGCAAGCTAAATGTTTCTCATACTGTACTATAGATGTTTCCGAACGTGACAGTCTAATATCAACATTCCATTACATGTGATTTTTAGTGTATCTGAAGAAGTTAATACTGCTGTTTAGATCTTCCTTCAACCACTTAACAAGGTAAACAAATTCAAGGCCAAGTTTTTAGATTCTGTGCTTTACATCCCAAGCACAAAGAGGAGATGACTAATACATACTGCCCTGACCCAGAGACTGGAGGAAGACAAAACCACTGAATCTCCAAGGCAGCGTGGGTAGCCAGCCTTCCAAGAGTACTTTTAAGACCATGTTTCCTTTCTCCTTCTACAGTTGAAATAGTTGGACAGTATCAGCAAAATGATAGTTGAATACCAAAGAAACTGAAGTTCCTTTGCTGTGACTGCCACATAAACATTATCACACTAACAGAGGACAGCCCAGAATTTCTCTGCTTACTTCTAAGGTGTTGACACCATTGCCTTTGTACTTCATTTCCAAGACAACAAAGGAGGTCCTAGAAAGGTTTGTGAATACAGTATCCCCAACTATATAATGCAATCTTTTACTTCTCAACTTCGTTAACACTTCTTTAATGGTAGTACTTTAAAATTAATGAACATTCTGACAGTCTGTTTTACCACCTTAGATGAGTCTCATTTCTGTTCCCTACTGCTGCCTAGGCTAGAGCTTCACCTCTTTACACCTTGTTTTGCTCTCTTATCTAAAAGTGGATACCACCACGATTTTGGTGAGTTGTACTCAGGATCAAATGAGATGAATACAAGGTGGTGTCCTAAGAAACAGAGTATACAGTCTGTCTCTCGTGCCATGTTGTCTTGCATGGAGGTGACACCTAGCTGTGATACAGGCACTGCCTGGTGTATCCTTTCTCTTAGCAGCTGAAGCTTAGCTGGAGATACCAAGATCCCTCCAGTCACACCCTTCTCTGGAGAATGTTTAAAACTTAGCACATCTACATCCATAATGGGTCCTCAGGTCCAACTGGAAGCAGGGGCAGGAAAAGGGCAAGGTGCTAAATTATTGCATGATCAATGTGTTAGCATTTGTTCAAAGACCAGTGGTAATATAACAAAAGTTTGGCGCTGGGGCTTTAAAGTCCTCCATATGTTTTCTGCATTTCATAGCTTTTTGTTCAGCTGCATTGTTCTCCCATCCATAAAAGCCGTATCTGACACCTACAGTACTCTTTCGCACTCATCTCCTCCCTATCTCTTTCAAGTAGTAATGAGGGAATCGCAACATTTACCTAAACATCTCTATCTAATAATCCCCTGGTGGCCACAGCACCACAAGTACAGAGCACAACTGGCTTCTTGCCAGCTCTCCCTCTGTTCTTACAACCTGCCTACCATCACATCCTTGAATTATACCCCCTTCCTTTAGCATTAAGCTGGGCGGGTCAGGGCAAAGAAAGAAATGAATGTGGAGAGACTGTATCATATCTGCTCAAGCAGAAAGCAAAGCTGTGTTTCATGGGATGCATCTGTGGTATTAATGTAAATAAAGAGAACCACCACAAGAAAGGAGAAAACGAAACCATTAACAATTAATGGAAGTAGTTTTTCCCAATATGAAATACACAAATAATTTAATGTAATTTACCTAATTTTCCCCTCAAGTGTCTGACTTCAGAAAATCAAATTACAAAGTCATCATCACATCCTAGATTTATTACAACTGACCTGCAGGCAAAAGGATAGAACTATTACATAAACACTTCGATTCCATGTATATATCTTAAATAGAGGAGGAATTCAAACAAGAATACAGGATAAAATATTCCAAAGCTCCAAGAAGCAGTTTATGTTACTGAGCTCCATTTTTACAGACAAATAAGGCAATATCCCTGCACATTAGCTTTTTGATAATTTTTATACATTTTATATGGTACAAGAGAAATATAACCAGAGCTCACAATGTACAGTTCTTACACTATTTTCACAGTTTGTGAACACTATACACCTTTTTGTTTTAATAAAGATACATTGTAATAAACTCCTTGCCCTTAAGTTTATAGTTTATAATAATCTATGATTAATACACTAAAGTTGCCTTTTTATGTGGTCATCCACAAATAGAACGGTCAGATTAGCTCCTGGACAGTCAGAATTGCTTTAAATCTCCATTTGCATAATGGCAAAGTGACCCTATGCTGAGCCAGATGGGAAGCTGACAGCAGAGAAACAAATTCCTCTTGAGTCCCCGGGAGCAATGGAGGATGATGGCTTGGTGTGGTCGAAAAAAAGACATATATAGCAATGCCTTCTTTCACAACACTGGGGAGTCTAAGGTATAGGATTCCGTGGAAGGAAAACAGGGAAATTAGGCAAGTGGACCAAAGAAATAAATCATTTTTTAATTCTTTAATTTACAGGGATGTAACTTTGAACAGCACCATTCTCCCTTTATTGTTGTATAGTATTTATGACTGGCACTCTGGGAGGAGACAGCAATACCTGCTACGATTTGGTTCTGTAATGGCATCACCTTCATCTCAGACCATGGCTGTTTTGAATTCCAGTGTGCTTGAACCACTCCCGGTGCTGTTTAACTGTTCTATAAAGCCTAATGTTCAGTGTCACAGAGGCTGGAGCAAAACCTAGTGAGAGCCTGGCTAATGGGTAAGCAAAGGCAAACAGCAAAAGGTAATGGATTTAAATGGCCTCTAAGGGTTCTGGGTTTTTGTTTTGCTTTTTTGTTTGCTCTGTGGCAGAATTCCAATTCTAAGAAATGATGGTGAACTGCCAGATTCTAGTAGGGGATGCATGTACCTAAAAGACTGCCATTTCTGATCCTCCTCTGATCAATAGTGTCTCCAGAAACGATGCCTCTTCATCACCTACCACATCAGCCGGGCCCTTTCCTCAGCCTTTTAAACATTAGAGCTTATGAAAGATTTGGGGCTAAAAATCTTTGGTAAGGAACATCCCTGGTAAAGGTTTTTGCTACAGAAAAAAATAGGCAAAATATTGAATTAAGTCATATAGTGCTAACAGATCACAGAGAAAGGGGAAAAAAAGATTCAGAAACTGAAGGACTGGACCAGTGATGGCAAGAAGCAAACAATTGCGATTTGGTCTCCTGCTGCCTACAAGAAAACTTTATCTAATCAGTCAAGGCACATTGCTACCAGCTACTTCTCCCTGTTAGTGAGTTAGGATGGCTAAAGTATCAGGCTTGGGGCCAAGGGGAAATATATAGCTGCTACAAGTTGTTCTGCATAAGATACTAGAATTAAAAACATCTGTAAACTTTGCCTTCTGTACTTTTTTCTTCTTTCAGTCCTGGTGGTTTGTGGCAGGTGGAACATCAAGTTGGCAGCACACCAAATTTTGAGAATGAAAATTCTTAGGATCAGCACCTTCTTGACAAGTGGCAGACTCCTGAGACTTCCAATGAAGAGTAGAAGGACTGGTAAAGGAGAAAAGAACACATTCTGTCCTGTCTCAATATTTTAATGTTCACCTCTTTGAATGCAACATGGTTTTTGGTAAAGATAAATTCACTCTAATTTAACATGATATTTCAAACAGGAAATTTGGCTGAGCACATCGATCCCCAAACATCGACTGTGACTGTAAAGCAACAGAATATCAAATCAGTAAATCTATTGCACTTGGTGAAGAAAGTAAATTCCTCCTTTGTCTCCCAGCTCCAGAAGGCAATATGTCTCACTGGCTGTGCAAGCTTTTCTCACTCAAGCCCGAGTCTCTACGTTCAGACATAGTACATCCATCACTGCATTCTTCCAGGATTGGAAGTCTGACAAAACGCCATTCCAGTAGCTGCGTCTCTAGGTTTCAAGTCTAGAAATGAATTTAAGATGTGATCTAATCACAGTCAACAATTTGATCATACTGACTTCCACATGTCATGAATATGTTCATCACGAAAGAGCAGGATGTGGTCTCTGACCAGCACTAACACTGTGTGATCAATCAGGTATTACAGGGATGCACGTTCTAGGTGACAGGAGTATACAGACATGATGGAAATGAACACCAATCTTATTGCACATGGTGTCTGGGCGAGCAATAAAAACACTGTGATACAGGATGAAAATTCTTTACGTCTTGCTTCCTCTCAGCCCTTTTTTTCTAGAGTCTGATGTAGCAGCAGTATCAATCAACATACATGGGAGAGCTGGGAGTAGCTGGCATTTGATCCAGGATTTTACAAACATAGCATGCAACCTCAACAGTACGTTCTTCATACATCAAAATAAAGGGATGTTTCTGCAAGAAAATTAGAACAAAAGAAAAACATCAAAAGTTGTATCAGAGCCCAAACTGAACCTTTCTCAAATTTTATACATCACTGGAACTACAGACTATAGTATGGCTGGAAGCTATTATCGGAGAGGCAATTACAGCCTTTACACAGATATGTCAGTGGGTGTAGGCATGCCTAGATACGATACACAGTGCTTTGATTTGGAGGCACTACCCTGACAGTAAGATCTGGGAACTTATCTGTATACCAGGGAATATTTGTTGAGGCAGAGAGTGGAGTGTTTGTTTCTCAGCACAAAATACATCTTGAACTTCTACCATGCCATTTGAGAGCCAAGAAGAACTACATGAAAACCAGACTTTATCCTCATAGAACACAGGCAAAAATCTCAATCTTTTATGTCCCACATATGCAGCAGAAAGCTTTTTAAAAAGGTTTTCAGTTTCAATCCTTCTGATCTTCATTCTAAAAGAGGCCCATTATCTACTTCACTAACCATTTGTACTCCATTGCTATCAATATTTTTTCTCTATAGCTTATGTTAAGTACACAGGCTGGATATCTTTACAATCATTTGCGGCTTGACTATAAGTCTTATGCAACATCCTTGGTTAGCTAGAAACCAACTGTGACAAACAAGTTGTACCTCTTACCAAAATATTCTCACATTATTGCATCACACACAGTACTTGTTTCTTTGCCTCGAGCAATACGACACCCACTAGACAGCCTAAGGCATCCAAGTCCCACACAATAAAGGAAAACTTCCAAAGAAATGTCAATTGGTCCTGTGGTATAAATTTGTATGTGAGCATTTAATAGAAGCAGAGTAAGTGTAGTGAAGCAGTGAATAAAATTTTTAATAATTTCTTTCTTAGGGATAAGTTATATATATTTGCAATGGAAAAATGGTTCCTTTCAGCGAAAGTTGGAATTCTTTGGGTACAATTTTATGCTAAGATAAAAATTTTCCATGACAATTTAGCTAGTAAATCAACAGAAAAACTGTAATTTTTCTTTCCAAATATCTTCATTTTAAAACACTCAATAAAGGTAAGTTGTTTGAAAAAGAGGCCTTTTGGCCAGGCACGGTGGCGCACGCCTGTAATCCCAGCACTTGGGAAGCTGAGGCAGGAGGATCGCTGTGAGTTCAAGACCAGCCTGGGCTACATAGTGAGTTCCAGGTCAGTCTCAACTACATAGTGAGACCCTGTCTCAAAA